>NC_133019.1:19022500-19145000 GCF_048564905.1 Vicugna pacos
AGCAGCTTCTCCTCATGCCAACTGTTGACCTTGAGAGTTGCCAAATAAGCAACGCACCCCTATGGGTATGATCCAGACTAGACCATTGCGTTGTGCTCTGGTCATTTGGCTCTGTTAATGATCTATGCAGGGTAAGAATAGAACATAAAACATACATTCTTCCGCCATTAGTAATGGCTGCAATGTTTTTTTTTTACCAGCTTTAATTCAGTCAAGACAGAGTTCCTGATTGATACGCTTCATAAATGGAAACTTAAAAATTATGACTCATCGACACGATCAGGCTTATGTATTCTGCTGTAAGTTAGCTTCTTCAGGACTATAGTAATTCATCTGGCATGTCTTGATGGGCATCAGCGCAGCAATGAAATCTGACCACAGTAGCTTCTTAAATTTTACAATTTTTGAAACTAAACTCTGTATATGATTATCTTAATCGTCCTGTTACTTGTGTAAACATTTTGAAAGTGTTTTTCAATCCAGAAGTATAAAGGCTTTTAAAGCTGATTCTGTTAATAACACATACAAGAATTAATAGCCCAACTTCTTCAAAATCCTAGTTCAGAAATTCACACAATTTGTAAAAATTTTTAAAGTATCTTATTTTCTGAGTGCTGCTTGAAACAACAATTGAATAACTTCTCACCATGTTCCTAAGATGCTCATAAAAAATGAGGGACACAGTAATCACTTCACAGCATATACCTGTATCAAATCATTATGCACACCTTAAACCAATACAATATTACATGTCAATTTTTTTTTTGGTAAAAGTGGGGAAAAAATGAGGATGGAGTGATTGGTTGACTGGTGCTATTTCTCTGTCAACATCAGAGCTGCCAGCCCTGAAGGCTCACTACTGGTTCGGAATCTCTGAATATGTTCCTTTAAGGGTCGTTGCCCTGGGAGTCTCCAATGCATCTAATTGTCTAATAGGGAGAAATCGCTCCTTTGCCAAGGGAAGCGGGGGTGCTGAGGAACCTCATGCAGCATTAATATATCGATCGCCTAAGGAGTTAGAACTGTGTGATTTGCCTGAAATGCCAGAATACAACTTTCTTCAACAAAGACAAGATTTAAAAAATTGGTTCATGGTGAAAACTCTGGAAAATAATAGGACAGAGTCCCAGGGCTACAAAAATGACCCTCAGTTTGATCTGAAAGAAGGCAATTGGTAGACATGGGGGACCTCATTTAATGTAACTGTGGGTGGAAGCATGAAAGATTAGGGAAGGGGAGGGATTCTTCTCATGTATAAATAATAATAATAACAATAATAAATCACTTAGGAAAGTGCGTAATTGCTTGGCATTTAGGTAATTATGCATGCAAATTAGAAGAGCATATGTATATATGAGCAAACAAAACAAAGACAATTGTTAGCACATTCTAGAGCCACCATGACAGTCACACCACCAGTTCCAGCTGCTCAGATGTAAGTACCAGCAGTGACATGGTTTCCAATTGTTTGATGCTCTGCTAGTCATGTGTGGATGCGAGAATGTTTTATTTAGAGTGTATTTTGAATGAAGAAAAATTCTGATGGAGTCTTTTCCAGTGGACTTTATATTCTCCCACACTAAAACAGCATGACATTTAATAAATATAGCCCTAAGTAAGTTTTTAAAATAATTCTCATTCTCAATGTTAATATTAAGTGAGAGCTCTAGAATTCTTCTAACTTTGAAAGAATTGAAAGCTCTTCAAGCCTTCTAAGCAACAAGCAGATGAGAAAAGGAGCAAAGAGAAATGAGTCTCTCCCTCCCTTTTTCCAAAATCTTATGTTAGAAAGTGATATTTTCATAGTAATGTTTTGTACCTGTATCAGTCTGTTGTCTGGAACAGCTTCTGTTCACTCTCAGATTCATATTTCACAGTATTTCAGGAGAAGAGCCTCTATTTTTAGAGCTCCCAATCTCTCTTATTTCTCTTGAGCTTCAAAATGATGACTCTTAGATGGCCACAATGAAAAACCATCATTTCAGGTCTTTGAATTCTGTAAGGGTGAATGGAAATGTTCTCAATTGTTTACAGATTTTTAAAATCAATAAGTGACACGAGAAAATTGAACCTGGAACAGAATGTATGAGTTTAATAAAATAAAAATAATTAAGATACAGTTCCTGCTTCACTGGGTTAGCCATCTAGCGAGGGGAGAAATGTAATGTTAATGAAAAGTGCAGTGAAGAATTAGTTCTAGGTGCCATGGGAAAGGTCTGTTTGGGTAGACTGGGGCTTGAGGGAGGGTGTCATCTGTCAGGGATGACTCACACGGGGAGGGGTCAGGAAAGTCTTCACATGCAAAGTGAGGGGAGCTGAGTTTTTAGAATGAAACTCTTGTCTTTAAAAGGTTTACAATCAAGAAGTTGACAATCTCACTAGAGACTCCAAATTTAAAAATACATGAAAAAATAATGATCAATTTGGTATCAAATTAAAAGCTTTTGGAGAAGTAGGGCAGTAGCTTGGAGAAGGTCCAAAGGGAAGTATAAAGGAAGTAAAGCTGAGCCAAGCCTTAGGATGAGCAGGATGTAGGCAAGCACAGCGCAGGGGATGGGGGAGCACAAGGGCTGAGCAAAGGCAGGGACGCTGAGGAAAGCTACAGACGGGGCTGGGTTTGGAGGGAAAAGAGAGTCATATCAAGATGGGACTTTAGAAGTAGGCCGTCTGGGGATTGATGTAGAAGGTGGTGCGCTGACTCACGGATTACTGATGCTGGAAGTCATATGCTTAAAGCAATACTTCAGGAAAACAAGTCTAGTTTCCTTTTCGAAAAAGGGACTCGGAAGAGCTTAGAGTCTGCTGCAATCCTCCAAGAGGGAGGAGTTGTGAGAAGGGGCAGCAGGAAAGAGCTGGATGGGAAGGGACAGTGTCAGTCACTGTGATGATGAATTATTACATTTGTATTTCATGCTTTTCAGAAGGATGCATCATCATATATGTCATATAAGTAGGTCAAGCAGCTTTATCTCTTCTGATCCATCAGAGAGGCTGAGTGGCTTTTCAAAGGACACAGAGTTAGCAGTTAAGTGGAGCCTGTCTCAGAATCCAGGTTCTCTCACTCCAAATCACTCTAATACAGGATTTGTCAACCTCAGCACCACTGACATTTGGGACCAAGTAATTCTTTGTTGTGGGGAGTTGTAGGGCTTCAGCAGCATCTCTGACCCTACAGTAGATGCCAGTAATACTCACTGTCCCCCAGTGGTGACAGTGAAAAATGTCTCCAGACTTAGTCAAATGTCCCTGGGGACAGCAGAATGGTTGAGAACCACTGCTCTGACAGAGCACACAGTTTAATTTTTGTAACATCTCCTCCTATGCACCAACTAGGCAGACACATGTCATTGCTTCCTCTTGTAAACCTCAGGCTAGTGATACTCAGACACTGAGTCTTTGCAGGATGAAAAGAACGGAAACATCAGGGTCACTGTTTTTGTGATCAATTCATTTTGGAAAAGATGGCTAAAATTTATCTTCAGTGAAAGTTTCTCGCCCTTGCAGCACCCTTTCAAGGTGTCTCACCATGGCACCCCAGTTTCATCCGGAACTTTGGGAATGATCAACGTGATGCTGTAGTCCTAGACCTTTTTTCTGTTGCCGAGAGCCCATTCTGGGCCCTGTGATCTTGCTCTTGGGAAGTGTCCTTCTTGTCCACTGACCTCTTCTTAACTTCCAGTCTCTTCCAAGTCAGTCCCACTCAACTCAGCTTCATGCAACAGCCTTATTTACTATAGGACCTCTGAAACCCTTATTAACGTCACCAAAATTTCCTAGGCAGTTGCAGACTATGAGAGCTCCTTTCCCTTTAACCAAAAACTGATTTTGTCCTCACTACCCAAATTTCCCCCTTGACCAGAAGTGGTGGCCCCTTCTTATGCTGACCTGGCCCCTTTGACCTTGGAGTCCCAGGACGCTTAGGTATTGGCACTCAACTCAGCCTCCACATCCACTTCTAGACCACTTTTCTGGCTTCCTCTCTTCAGTACCCACTTCTTTAAAAGTCCTCTTCTGGACATTCATGTTGCCTTCCCTTTTCATTGTCTATAAACCCATGACACTTGCTTATAGAAAAGGGCCTGGGTCAGACCTCAGTAGAAAAATCTCTCTGAATTCTAATTCTAATAATAATGTACATAAAGTAAATACAGAAAATACCAAAAAGCAGGTAGAATGAGGGAAAGATGAATTGAAATGAAAATAGTTTCTCTTTTTTTGTTTTTTGTCTCCATTTTTCTTTCTTTTCTTTTTTCTTTTTTTTAATTGAAGTACAGTCAGTTACAATGCATCAATTTCTGGTGTACAGCACAGTGTCCCAGTCATGCATATACATACACATATTCGTTTCTATATTCTTTTTCATTAAAGGTTATTGCAAAATATTGAATATAGTTCCCTGTGCTATACAGAAGAAACTTTTTTTAAATATATTTTTATATATCATGAATGACATTTGCAATCTCAAACTCCCAAATTTATCCCGCCCCATCCCCTTCCCTCCATAACCATAAGATTATTTACTATGTGTGTGAGTCTGTTCGTTTTGTAGGTGAGTTAATTAGTGTCCCCTTTTTTCTTTTTTTTTAGATTCCACATATGAGTGATATCATGTGGTGTTTTTCTTTCTCTTTCTTGCTTGCTTCACTTAGAATGACAATCTCCAGGTCCATCCATGTTGCTGCAAATGGCATTATTTTATTCTTTTTTATGGCTGAGTAGTATTCCATTGTATAAATGTACCACAGCTTCTTTATCCAGTCATCTGTTGATGGACATTGAGATTGTTTCCATGTCTTGGCGATTGTAAATAGTGCTGCTGTGAACATTGGGGTGCATGTATCTTTTTGAATTAGAGTTCCCTGTGGATATATGCCCAGGAGTGGGATTGCTGGATCATATGGTAAGTCTATTTTTAGTTTTTTCAGAAATCTCTGTTCTGTTTTCCACAATGGCTGCACCAAACTACATTCCTACCAACCATGTAGGAGGATTCCCTTTTCTCGACACCCTCTCCAGCATTTATCTTTCATGGACTTTTGAACGATGCTCATTCTGACTGGTGTGAGGCGATACCTTATTGTAGTTTTGATTTGCATTTCTCTGATAATTAGTGATATTGAGCATTTTTTCATGTGCCTAACGGACATTTGTATGTCTTCCTAGGAGAATTGCTTGTTTAGGTCTTCTGCCCATTTTTGGATTGGGTTGTTTGGTTGTTATTAAGTTGTGTGAGCTCTTTATATATTCTGGAAATTAAGCCTTTGTCACTCACATAAAATTTGCAAATATTTTCTCCCATTCCATAGGTTGTCATTTTGTTTTGCCATGGTTTCCTTTGCTGTGCAAAAGCTTATGGTTTTAATTAGGTCCCATTTGTTTATTTTGCTCTTATTTCTATCGCCTGGGTAGACTGGCCTAGGAGAACATTGTTAAGATTTATATCAGAGAATATTTTGCCCATGTTTTCTTCTAGGAGGTTTATCATGTCTTGTCTTAAGCCATTTTAAGTTTATTTTTGTGTATGGTGTAAGGGAGTGTTCTAACTTCATTGATTTATATGCTGCTTTCCAGTTTTCCCTGCACCGCTTGTTGAAGAGACTGTCTTTTCTCCATGGTGTATTCTTGCCTCCTTTGTCAAAGATTAATTGACCATAGGCCTATGGATTTATTTCTGGGCTCTCTGTTCTGTTCCATTGGTCCTTATGTCTGCTTTTATGCCAATACCATGTTGTTTGGATTACTGCTGCTTTTTAGTATTGTCTGAAGTCTGGGAGGGTTATTCCTCTAGCTTCATTCTTTTTCTTCAATATTGTTATGGCAATTCTGGGTCTTTTGTGGTTCCATATAAATTTTAAGATTCTTTGTTCTAGTTCTGTGAAAAAGGCCCTGGGTAATTTGGTAGAGATCACATTAAATCTGTAGATTGTCTTGAGCAGTATGATCATTTTAACAATATCCACTTTTCCAACCCAACAGCATGGGATATCTTTCCATTTATTTAAGTCATCTTTAATTTCCTTAATCAATGTTTTGTAGTTTTCCACGTATAATCTTTCACCTCCTTGGTCAGATATATTCCTAAGTATTTTATTGTTTTGGATGCAATTTTAAAAGGGATTGTTTCTTTACTTTCTTTTCCTGCCAATTCATTGTTATTGTAAAGAAATGCCACTGATTTTTGTATGTTAATTTGTATCCTGTTACCTTGTCGAATTCTTTTGTCAGCTCTAGAATTTTTTGTGTGGAGCTTTTAGGATTTTCTATAAAGAGTATCATGTCATCAGCATATAGTGACAATTTTACCTCTTCTTTTCCAATTTGGATCCCTTTTACTTCTTTTTGTTGCCTGATTGCTGTGGCTAGGACTTCCAAGACTGTGTTGAATAGAAGTGGTGAGAGTGGGCAGCCTTGTCTTGTTCCAGATTTTAGTGGGAAGGCTTTCAGCTTTTCACTATTGAGTATTAGGCTGGCTGTGGGTTTGTCATAAACAGCTTTTATTATATTGAAATATGTTCACTGTATACTCACTTTGGTAAGAGTTTTTATCATAAATGGGTGTTGAATATTATTCGATGCTTTTTCTGCATCTATTGAGATGATCATGTGATTTATGTCTTTTGTTGATGTGATGTATGTATCACATTGATTTATTTGCATATGTTGAACCATCCTTTTGTCCCTGGGATGAATCTAACTTGATCATGGTATATGATCCTTTTTATGTGCTGTTGGATTCTGTTTGCTAATATTTTGTTGAGGATTTTTGCATCTATGTTCATCAGTGATACTGGCCTCTAATTTTCTATTTTGGTAGTGTCTTTGGCTGGTTTTAGTAGCCGGGTGATGGTGGCTTCATAGAATGAGTTTGAGAGTACTCCCTCCTTTTCTACCTTTTAGAAGAGTTTTAGGACCAGTATGAGTTCTTTGTATATTTGGTAGAATTCCCCAGTGAAGCTATCTGGTCCTGGACTTTTGTTTGTAGGGAGGTTTTTTATTACCAATTCTATTTCAACCCCACCTCCTCCTGGGAGCCACCCACCAGCAAATATGGTGGATATGGCCGAGCCCCACTTCTCTTCTCCTGAGGACACACCAGCGATGGTGCCACAGGTCTACAGAGACAGAGGCTACGGTGCAGCCGTGTTGCGCCTCTCCCTACGATGCACACCAGCAATGTCGCTTGCTTTCTTTCTTTCCTGTTTTTATGGGGGACCCAGGCTATTCTGTTTTGTATACACTCCCAGCCACAGCCCATGGCACACTCCAGCCCCCTGAGGCTACCTCTGCACAGTCGACCCCAGCCCTCCTCCCATTTCTGGGAGTCCCAGCCCACCCCACCCCCAGCTTGCACCCAGGGTTGGGGATCGCAGTGACCCCTTGGGCAAGTTTCTCTTAGTTCTGTTGGCCAAGGGCTGCTGTGCACTCCTCCAAGCCTCGGGGGATCCCCCTCCATCCCAGCTGACCTCTCCTTTGGTGAGGGAGTCTCCCAACATAACAGCACTATGACTCCTTTGTCACTCTCTCCTCATAGGACAGGTCCCGCACTAAGTTCCTTTTACTTCTTCTTTTTTTCCCTCCTACCAGATTTCTGAGGAATTTTGTCTTCTGAAGAAGGCAATGTTCTGTCAAAGTTCAGCAGGTGTTCTGAGTGAATGGGTGGGTCCATGGCTGTCTCTCTTGGTGTATTTGTGGGAGAGGGTGAGTTAAGAGCATCCTTCTACTCCACCATCTTGGCTGCTCCCAGGTTCTCTTTAATCAGCAAAAATATTCATCCTTTCTCTCAATTAAATGCAGCAAAAATAACTGCCTACCTCCAAAAATTAGTCTAAAATAGATCAATTACCATCAGAACTTCTTCTTTTCTGTCTAGACCATTAGGTACATATCAAAATGCATATTTACTTATGGCTAATAACCATGTTATGTTTCCCTAATATCATTCCAGAATCCCAGCCATCTTTCCCCTTAAATCTCTCAAACTGGCAATCACTCCTTCTAGAAACAGGCTTTCTTTCCTCCACGTCAATCCCTAAGGAAGTGTTGCTCCTTATGGTTATCAGGTCTTACTAGGAACGGCTCCCTCTACCCTCAAGTGGAGATTATATTTGTTCCAACATTCAAAGTCATATGGAGCAAACAGGCTATAAGTCAGAATGGAGCAGCTGTGCCCTGTGTTTACAATGCCTTTGACTTAATGCTGTCTTGTTGGACTAAACTTAAGCTTCACATTTTGAGAAAATTGAGTTTATAACGACATTATGTTTGATATACTGAGTTTACATTTGGATGAGTTCCTAGACGACTGAGGTGAAAAGGGAGAGGTTTACAATTTTATCAACATGGACAATTGAAAAAATTTTTTATTCAACTGAAATTCACAGAACATGAAATTAACCATTTTAAAGTGAACAGTTCAGTGGCGATTAGTACAAACTGTGTTGTACAAATACCACCTTTGTTTAGTTCCAAAACATTTTCAGCACCACAAAGGAAGCCATACCCATTGAAATATGATTTTTAAACCAATCTGGGAAATTATATATGGTTTGCACAGTATTTTCAGTAGGCATTAGGATCTATTTTCTTCCTTTAAAAAAATTTTTTTTCTTGTTTTTCTTTGGGGGGAGTAATTAGGTTTATTTATTTATTTGTTTATTAATTAATTTATTTATTTTAATGGCGGTACTGGGGATTGAACCCAAGACCTGGTGAGTGGTAAGCACCGTCTCTACCACTGAGCTATACCCTCCCCCCGGCTTCCTATCAGTACCTTGTGACACACTTTGTAATACAGGACAGCTTTAGTGAAGTGGGAGTCTAAGTACAACAGAGAGTAACAGAAGAAACCCATCTAGCCTCGGTAACCTGCCCCTCTGGAAAACTGCTGGGTAACATAGATTTATATAGAATGCACTCTTCAAAAAGAGAGCTGTAAGATGTTGGGGCAAATAATTGCTCAAAATGACCAACTGGGAATTTGGAGAAAATTAAACTAAAAAGAGAAACTAGAATTAAGATGTAAAGAGCAGTGCCTGGCACATGGCAGGTGCTCGATAAATATTTATTGAACGAATGTGTGAACAAAGATAACCTTAAATGAATTAATGAATCAACCCAGAATGAATGGGTAGACGCATGTGTTGGAAATGAGTACCGGATGTAAAGAGTAGTGTTTCAAGTGGGCAATGTGATAAGCTGTGAGGAGAAGCACACTGAATGATTAACTGTGTCATTGCAGTTGGACCAGCCTTAAAAACAAATAGAAAAGAGATATAAAGACCCCATCATTTTGTGTTCAAATATTTACACTTCAGGAAAAAAGATAAACATTTCCATAGCTTTTGCTGTCATCATAAAGATTTAAAAGTATGAGGACCCTTTATATCCAGAGAAAACAGCTTTGAAGAAAAAATATTGATTGAATTTCAGTACTTAAGATTTTAAAAAAAGAGGGCCCAGAAGCAGAAGGACATCTATTATTATATAAATTGTTGTTTATAAGCTTGGATTGCTCTTCATGTGGTCATAAGTTTACACGATCATTTCTTAGTCAGTCTTGGGGATACTACTCCTAGTTTATATTTCTTTATATGTCAAGTCATTTTCTCTCCTATGACTATTAGTTGAAGTATGCTGTTAATTTTTAAAAATAGTCTCTCAGGTAAACCCCTTGTGTAGAAAAACATCTAATACATACCATCATGTGATTGTTAGTATTATAACACAGACTTAATTAAAGCACTGGCACGTTTTCATCTACACAACAATTAGTTTAATAGGATCTAGCAAGACCTGGAAGTTACTCTATTCCAAGATAGCACTCATTTCAGCTCAATTATATTCAAGTTAGACAGTCTAACTCAGGGATGATAACGTATGTGGCATATTTTCATCTTCTGCAGGAATATTCTATTAACTGCAGGAAGCCCCTCTGTTGCAGACAATTCTTTCCCACCCACAGGCTCAGCTAGAGGATTTAGCACGCTTCTCAATGCGCATCAGCAATTTTCTGTGTTCTTTCAACTGCTCATATCTAGAAGCTTATGTATCATTATACCGTTTGAAGACACTTGATAGCATTGTACTGTCATCCAACATGTTACTTGACAATTGTCTTAGCCTGTTCAGGCTGCTATGACAAAACACCATAGGCTGGGGACTTTGAAACAACAGAAATTTAGTTCTCGTTGTGCTGGAGTCTGGAAAGTCCAAGATCAAAGTGTCAGCAGACTCAGTGTCTGGTGAGGACCACGTCTTAGTTCATGGACTGCCATCTTCTCTCTGACCCTACAAGGTGGAAAAGTCTAGGGAGCTCTGCAGGGGCCCTTTCCCTGAGCACTAATTCCATTCATGAGGGCTTCACCCTCAGGACTTTATCACCCCGCAAAGGTCCCACCTCCTAATACCATCACATTGGGGCATAGTTTTCAACATATAAATTTTGAGGGGACACAAACTTTAAATTTTTAGCCACAATAACCCTCCAACCATATAAAACAACAAATATAATCAGGGGAAGCAATCAGGGTGCCACAGCAAAGTGACGGCTTGAATCCTGAAGTTTGTGTGGTTTAAGGACTATTTGAGGCACATCCCATGAATTAGAGCAAGTGATGAGTAAAGGCAGAGAAGGACCAAAAGTACTTTAAATATATCCAGATTAAGTTATGGGGGTTAATTGGGGAGGGCTTAATTATTTTGATTTGCTTAAAGTCTTCCAACTAGATGCAAGCTTGGTCCTGGTAATGAATTTAGAAACAAGAAATGAAATTACCAAATTCTACTTTACGGAAATTTGCCTGCTTAAATCACAGTGTAAGTATTGAAGGACCAAGGTCTTGGTTCTATTCTAGTGATTCTAAACAGATAACAATTTTATCTAGTTTACAACCCAGGTTCTTGAATCAAAAAAAAAAAAAAAGAAGAAGAAGAAATCCAAGTATATTAATAAACTTTCTTTAAAATGTACAGAGGGTGTGTATATACATTTATCTAAATCCATCAAATTGTACATCAAAAATATGTGCAGTTTACTGTACAGGAAACATACCACAATAAAGATGTTAAAAAATTGTATAGAGAAAGACACCTTCCTGTTTAGTCTGAGCCACCATTGGATTTGATGTCAGTCTGTATTAATTAACCATAATGGTTCAGTTAATTACAGGTTGCAAAGAGGCTGTTGTGCACCAGCGGATGGGAGAGGAAGATGCAGTTCTCAGTCTTGCTTGTTTCAGGCTGAGTGGGTATTTCTCCCCAGCTTGGAAGGAGCTGAGCTCAGTTTTCTGTATCAGGGTTCTCCTTCACTCTTTCCGTCCCACTTTCCCCACCTTTCCAGGCAATAAAGCAGGGCAGGCATAGAAGAGTCTTCTCTTTTCTTCTCACTTCCCTCATACTTTCCAAGTTACCCAGGTAGCAATCTCCTGGACTCAAAGAGTAAAATCAAGTTTGATAGATTAGTACCATGGAAGCAAACAAATATAAGCCTCCGATTTTAAAGAAGTGAATCTAAGTAGTCATGTAATATATTACTACCTTTGATTTGCTGGCACTTTTCTTAGGAGTTTTTTTCCCTATGTTTATAGTCACAGGGGAAATTGTCCTGTGTTTTTCGGTTTGTGTGTTTGTTTACTGACCCAGTTCTTTCAGGTGTTGCTCTCAGGATCACAATAGGTCCATATAACGCCCTGGGAAATGTTTTACCTCTTTTTTGAGTTTTGGAGCAGAGTGCTGGGTGTTGGTACGAATCTCAGAGTCCACCACGTCCCTCCTTCATCTTTCAGGTGGAGTGGGAACACTGAAAGCCCTTCCGTGAAGATGTGAGATGAAGCATAGAGTTTAGGGCTAGGATGAATAGTAAGTCTGTGTATTGTTTAGTTCCTTGATTTGGCAGGTGTTGGGGGCTTTGTCTGCTAGATTTTGAAATACAGAGCCCACATGTACTGAATTCTGACACAAAAGAACAGGAAGTTTTGTTCCCCTTGCCTTATACGATACTTTAGGTTTCAGAATCATACTTCTGCTGTCTGTCACAGCAGGGCTCAGTGACAATCCAGAAGTCTTTATGAATCTTGCATGATGCTTCTGTTACTCAAAGGGCCATGATACCTCATTATCCTAGGGAGGGCTAATGCAGCCATATGAAGGGATATTATAGAAAATTACTTAATATAATGCCATATATTAGATATAAATGGAATGGGGACATATAAGGATATAAATTAAAATATTTAAAAATACAAGTAGTTATAGTCAGATGATAGATTATTAATACTTCTTTTCTATTTTCAATATATTTTTACACAATGAACATTATTGCGGGGAACTACCATCCCCTCACTTTTCTGTGGGGGAACATCCATGACTGAAGGAACTTCCCATCCTCTCCACCTGATCCTTGCTTATTCCTTCTCAGGGTAGACGGAGGAGGAAGTCATCTGATAAGAGGATGGTAAGGGTATGGAATTCCTCGATCCATGCCTTTTGACTGGATCGGACTGATCTATTAAAAAGCTTGAAGCACTTGATGGGCATTCTCCCTACC
This sequence comes from Vicugna pacos, assembly GCF_048564905.1. NCBI lineage: Eukaryota > Metazoa > Chordata > Mammalia > Artiodactyla > Camelidae > Vicugna > Vicugna pacos. Next base: position 19,035,045 of record NC_133019.1, read on the forward strand.
AGCTTCCTAGCACCAATTACATCTGCTCCCCAGATCCAGGTCTCCCTGTGGTGCTCTGCCCTAAGGACTGGATGGACTTGAAAGGGGCGGGACTAGTGAGCCCACATGGCTGCAGAACTAAGCCACATTCTTCCATTTGCTTACCAGGAATAAAGCTGAGATTTTGATCTCCATCTGGTTTTTTCCTATGTTTTCTTTTTTCGATTTTCCCCAAGCCCCGATAAATAGGTAGTACTTTTGTAGCCAGAGAAAATGTCACTTTTAAAATAGTCGCCTGCTCTGTGCATGAACATTATTACTGGGTGCCATTTATTGAGCATCGACCTTGTTAACAGCTTTACATACATCCCAGTGAATTTTTAAATAATCGTACACGATTGGTTCTATTATTATCATTTTTATTTCTATAAACATAAAAGAAAAACAAACAAAAAACTAACATTCAGAGAGTTTAAGCTGCTGTTCTAATCTTTGCTCCATAATTGCAGATTCAGGACGAACCATAAAGGGAGTTTCCTACCTAGATGGGCCAAGCTATTCACTGCACAACTAGAAAAGTGAAAACTGAAATAAACAACTGTGTGAACTCCCTGCGCAAACTCCCTTCTCAGAATTTTCCATCTCTTGTTTACTAATAAAGGCCTGTTACTGCATCTTACATTTAAGCCAACTCGTATTTGCTTGTTTAACTGAAAACTCTCACCCAAACCCACCCATAGCCTGCTGTTGGAAGACGAGATACCTCTGTGTAAAACCCAACCCCACAGTCTACAGAGATGATTTGCAATGGCTTACTGGGGGCATAAGTGACTTTAGGTGATAAAAATTCAGACATTCAAGCAAGTATTGTGATCAGCATTTCTCTTGGCTGGATGAACTGTCAAAGAAGGAAAAAAAAAAACCTAAGCTTTCCTCTGGGGATTTGGAAACAGACTGGAGAAAACAGGAGACTATGGGAGATTTTGAAAGATGGTAGCTGTCCATCTAGCTGTTACTATTAAAAATCAAACTGATGAGCGTCTCTAGCCAGGAGGCTGGGCAGGAGGTTGCCAGGTTTACCAGATACCAAGAATGAAACTGGCTGCTTGTAGCTGGCTGAATGAGATCATAAAACAACCCTTTGAGATTTATTTTTACTTTAAAAGCACTAAGTTTAGAGCCCCATAGAAACTGCCTGTATGGTTTCCAGGGCAACCCCAATGCCCTGTAACTTTCTCAGTATAAAACCTCAGTATAGAAATTTCTCAGTCACATGCCCGTTGTGCAGCAGCCCAGGGCTGAAGCATGCCTGGGAGCTGAGGTCCATCCAAGGTGGTCATTCAAGGTTCTGAACACAGCCTCTACTCTGTAACAGAACCCTTCGCTCTGGCCATCTTATGCAGTCTCAGTATTTTGACAATCATCTTTAAGTAGATGACTTCCAAATATACTCCTCCGTCCCTGTTTCAAGATTTTCAAGTCCCACATTTTCCACTTTTGCTGAATATCTCCATGTGGATAAACTGCAGGTGCCTCCAACTCTTTATGTCTAAAACTGAGCTCCTGATCTTTTCATAAGCCAGATGCTTCTCCTATTATCAAAGAGACCATTTCTCCTTTCAGACACTTCTCTTGAAACCTTGCATCATCTTTGTGCCTCTTTCTTTCCTAGCCCTCATATCATGCAGTGAGTTACCCAGTCAAGCCAATATCTCTGGACTCAAACCCTCTTTTCTATTCCCACTCCCCCTGGTTCAGTTCAGGTCCTCCTTCCCCTTTGTCCTGCATCGGTATTCCAACACAGTGATGTCCTTGCCCCCATCCTCGCCCTTCTCTTCCTTATCTGCTGCTGCCAGAATCGTCACCTTAATGTTCAGCTCCAGCTTTACTGCTGTCATTTTTAAGATCTGTATTGACCCCTCACTGCTTACACAGGGGAGTCCTGATTCTTCATTTATAGCCAGGGCTCAGCCTTATTCACTCTTTACATGTCTTGTGCACTACCCCAGTGTTTTTCAATCTTTTTTATTATTGTCCCTGCAAGGGGCCTTTTAAAGTATTTTTTTGTTTCCTTAATCATCCATCTCATGAAAATCTAATGCTGCGAATATGCTGCATATCTGTTTATGTACTGTGTGTATGTCTGAATTTCATTTAAGAAGTAAGATGCTTTTACCCGCCAAGAACCAATGTTTCCTCCACTAGAGGCAATATTACCCCTATTTGGAATGCATACTCTAGCCTAAACACATCATTTACCAATCCCTGAAGATCCCCTGTATTTTCTAGCATCCATTTTACTCACTTGGCCATTAGTCAGAGGAGTTGAGGGATTATGAGAAGATTTCTAGAGTGTACTTCTGCTGTTCAATGCACTGTTTCCCTGGCCTAGAATAGACTCCCACATCTCTTCTCGCTACCCTCCATTTCTTCCTGTTGAAATCTGACCCCTCATGTTGCAACACAAATACCATTTCCTTCCCCTGAACCACTCAGCTGGAACTAACGTCTTCCTTCTGTGCTCTAGAACTTTTTTCACACTTTGATTATGTTATTCTATAGTCATTTTTCTATTTGTGTTATCTCCTCCACTGTATGATAAACTTCCTAAAGACAAGGACTTTCTTTTTCAGTGCTTTCATATAGGAGGCATTATCATACGTTAGTTGAAACCAATTCACTGATACACCAGGAACAAGATAAGAGCCTCCCAGTGCCGACATTAAAAAGTTCCATATGTAACGCCATTTGCAGCAACGTGGATGGCCTTGAAGTATGTCATTCTAAGTGAAGTGAGCCGGAAAGAGAAAGAAAAATACCGCATGGTAGCACTCATATGTGGAATCTAAAAAAAAAAAAAAAAAAAGACAAATGAACTTATACATAAAAGAGAAACAGACTCACAGACATAGAATACAGACTTGTGGTTGCCAGTGCGGGGAGGCAGGAGGGAAGGGTTAAACTGGGAGCTGGAGATTTGCAGATACTGACTGGTACATATAAAATAGATAAACAAGTTTATCCTGTATACCACAGGGAAATACATTCAATATCTTGTAGTAGCTCATGGTGAAAAAGAACATGAAAATGAATATATGTATGTTCCTGTATGACTGAAGCGTTGTGCTGTACACCAGAAATTGACACAACATTGTGAACTGACTATACTTCAATTTAAAAAAAAGTTCCATATGTATGCTGAATAAATGAACACACTAAAAAATAGGAAAAAATGAACATCATATATACGAGACACTCCCAAACCATCATTAATGCAGAGATTACTTATAAAGAAGTTCTGTGTGTTGTACAACATTGTTGAACTGAATTGGTTCTTGCTTCATAGAAATAACAAACAGACACCTACGGAAAGTTATTTGAATGGCTACCTGCCTAGACGTGTCTTAAATAACTGTGATCAAGATGAATAGTGAATCCAGAGGCCAAAACATAAGTTGCCATTTTTGACACATGTTTTTGTTACAGATGCAAAATCTTTATTGGGCTTATTTGCCATTAAAAGCGATGATACCCGTGGACGTACGTTTTAGATGTTAGTAACCATCACCACTACATAAGAAGTGACCAAATTGAGGCTATGGGGCAAGAAAGTTGATCTGACAAAGTTATTTTTGCATGTGGAATGAAGCCAAAAGAAACAAAATGTTTTCTGAAAAAGTCTTGATAACTTTTTAAATGTATATATATATATATATGTGAATGTATTTAGAAGTTCCCATCACATCTTGGAATAACACTTTCTAGGAAAACTGTTTCCGTGGTTTCATAGGATTACATTTTGCTTGAGTCACAGGATTAAGTGTTTTAAAGTGGCACTTTTATTACTTCTCTTTATTAAGATTAGCAAATCTTACGGAAAACTACAAACAGTTTTCCATCCTTTGGGCATCTCTTCTCTTAAAACACCATAAACGGTTTTGTGTTTGTTTCATTTTCCTCAAGTCTGAGCTTGATTTTGTGGGACAGTGAGTTGGGGGCACCTGAGGGATGGGAGACTCAGCAAAGAATTCATTTCCAAGGATACGGTAAATTCAGCCTTGGGGTGGATCTGCCCGCAGCCAGCTGTATCATGACTTCAGCTCTTCCAGGTCTTCTAAGCATAATTCTATTTCCTATAGGCTCTTTATTGAAAAGGAGGATTCGTCGTGAGACTCTCCTTTTCACTCCTTCTACTAGTCAGACTCAAGTTTTGAGAGCAAACAGCAACAGCCAAAACAAATACGCTGGAACCAACACTTAAGCCTTGGCCTCACTTGGGGCCAGAATGACGTAAGGTTGTTGGTTTAACAAGTCCGATGGGGGTGGGGGAGGGGAGAGAGGGAGGGTCGTGGAAGGGCCCGCCCCTTGGAATGGGATTGGTTCCCTTTTTCCCTTCAGCGATTCATTTTGCTTCTCGGTTGGATAGGTTGAGAGAAGTATGTCATTAAGGTGTTGTCAAAATCAGCCCGGTAGGTGTGGGCCGTTCCCTAGGTTTGTGGTTTTAGATTTTCAAAGGGGCGGACTTATCATTGGTTAATGGATCAAGGTCCCGAAACTGGGCTTCGACAGCTTGAAAAATGTCACTGTAACAGGAGGCGCCAAGGAGCTTAAGTGTAACTCACACAGTAGAGAAAATGACGAAAATCCCTCAGGGGTTTGATTTCAGTTTCTTAACTGATGAAGAAGCCAGGAAGATCCTTCAGGTGCTGGAAAGAAATGAGGAGCTCCAGAGGGCAGAGAAGGACAGGATCAGGTACAGAGCTGACGCCTTTCCCCCTGGGTCGGGTCCGCAGAGGCGGGCGTCCGCGGCGCCCCCGGAGCAGGGAGCGCGCGGAGGGAGGCGCAGAGCTTTCCCGCGGCACCTGCGCGGGGCTCGGGGACGCGCGGCATCCGGCCGGAGCGCGCAGCCCGGCAAGGGGGACTCTTCAGTGAGTCTGGCTCTTAAGGACTTCGGGAGGCCTGGCTGGGCTTCCTTCCAGCCACCGCGTTCCAGGCCGGCTTGCCCGCGAGCTCTGGTCGCGCTGTGTGGGGCGCGCCCCTGCCACTGCCGCGGGGGCGCGTTCCTCGGCAAGTTTCTCTCCAGTGGGTCCTGCGGCCGCTGCCCCAGCCCCGGCCGGGACACGTGGGCGGCGATCGGCCGCAGGGGGTCCAGGCTGGGTGGCGGCGCGCTCAGGTGGCTCCCCAGACGTCGCGCGCTTGGGCCAGGCGGGCGGGTGAAATGGGGCAGGGAGCGCAGTCCTGGCCCGCGCGCACCCACGTGCTCAGAGGCCTCCGGCCGGTCCACCCTCGCCCAGTGCACTCCCTCTCTGCCCCAGAGACACCTCTCCACCCCACGCCTGCTGTCAGTGAGGCCCGGGAGAGCTGGCACCTCACTGGCGGTTTAGTGTTTCCCACTGCAAGGGCTGGAGCTCGAGGAACTTGCAAATTGTGTGGAGTGAACCTGGCTGGGACTGGAACGCGTCGGGTGGTTAGAATGTCTGGGTCCCTTTGCGTGTGGTGCTGTGGGTTAGAAGTGGCGGCGGAATTTCGCCTTTGACCTTTCTCCGTAGTATTATAGGTGAGGGATCATTACCAGAGAATGAAATCAAGATAATTGCCTGACATGTCAATTAACCAGTTTTTCTGCTGGGGAAGTTTGGGATAAGTGCTGGAATGAATTAAAGACTTTCTCACCAGTCCTGGAATAAACGCCACTCAAGGCCTTCTCCAGTGGACTGTGGAAGAAAATTCAGGGCGTCACTCTCAGACCAAAAAGTATAGCGTTGATTGGAATTTAGAAAGCCATTTGGTTTGTGGGCAGCTTCTAGGTTTCCACTTCCTTCCAGGCATCCCACTATCCACCTGCACCCCTCGCCGGCCCACCACCCCACCCCCACCACACCTGTCTACCCAGATATGGCTCTTGTGGGGAGAAATGAATACCTGAAGTTTGAGGATGTGTATTTCACACAATCATACTCTGCCTTTAGAAAAATAGGCTCCATCATTTCCTCAAATGGTGCAAAACTGCCTCAGGAGCACAGTCCACGCCCACACACACCCAGGTGTGTACCCACACGTGTGCACGTGCAGTGTACACAGGCACACCCAGCCTTGGGAAGGAGAGCTTTAGAGCTGCATGCAGTTTGTCTTAACACATCCTCCAGGAGGACTAAGAGGCTGTGGTTGCTCGCAATGTGTGTTCTTGGGAGTGTTTTTTGTCTCCGGAGAAGATGGAGCTTCTTAAGTGGATCCAGTATAGTTCAGGGGAAATTGAGGGCAGAATTAGTCAATAGTAGGAGGGAGGGAGGCTTCCACTTGGGATGCTGGCAACATCCTATTAACTTCTCATGAACTGTAGTTCTTAGAAATAGTAATATCATTTATTTTAATTTTCCTTCCAGGGAATTTTGACTTTTTATATTTGACCTGATGCTTGCCTTGTTGTGTAACCCCCCTGGGCTAGGCCTCAGAAGGAAGGCTAAAACACATTTTCTGGTTTCGCGGCCCTCATATCCTAACTGGAGCATCAACAGAAGAAGCCATCATGCTAAGACAAAATCAACGCTGTTAACTATTAAACAAACTATGAAAAATAATTACACCAACAATGTAAGAAAATGTCACCATTAAAATATAAAAATGATTTTAGGAAAGCAGACCCTTGAGCTAAATTACTTCTAGTACTTTATTTTCCCCTGGTTGATTGCTGGGTCCCACCGTCAGATACCCATCACTAGAGAGCAGTTCTGCTCACCGGCAGGTACTGGCGTGAAGAAAAGGCCTGTGATGACGTGTCAGCTTGGCTCTTCTGCTCGTTTTTGGTCATCATATTTTCCTAATCAAAAATCAGGACACATGACTTACCATCTGAGAGTATTACTTGGGAGAAAGTGCAGCAGGCTTGTCTGAAAGCCTCTTGGAGGCCTTTATGCTAAACTGAGAAGCAGCCTCCAGATCTCTCGCTGGGACAGTAAGGGAGGGGGCTGGATGCAGAGGGTTTGAAGGTTTGCTGGTTGGGGCCTGTCTATGATGGCCTTGATCTGTCTGCAAGACAACTCGGAAGACGTAGCCTGCAGTTAGAAATATAGTATCAGGCAAGACCAGAGGTGTTCGGAGATGGGTGTCAACGGCACAAAACTAGTTGAGCTCACCATGCAAGGACCTCTAGGAATGCTCCTGAACACACCGAGCTCTCCCCTGATCCTCCCTCATGGCTCCAGCTTACTGGGAAAGTATTTGCATTAAATATTATAATGTTTCCAACATATAAAGAGTGTATTCAAATGTTTAAGAAAAACACCAAGATTCAAATGGATAAATAGGCAGGAGATAGAAATAAATCTTTCACTCTAGAAGATACCCAAACAGGAAACAAAACATATTGGAAAATAGAAAAGTAATAAACTAGAAACGAAAACAGAAGTAACCTCAAGCTCCCATGTTTAAGCTTTAAAAATAACAGAAAAACTGTGGGTGAGGGTTGGAGTGAAATGGACAGATTCTTCATGGTGGCACTGTAAGTTGAAAATCATCCTTTTGGTGAACAATATGGCAACACCTATAAAGATATAACTTTCCCTTGACCCAGTTGTCCAGTTCTTGGCTATTTCTCACTAGTGGGAGATTGAGGTGGAGAAGATGACCACACCAACATTTATTAAGTGCTGCCTTTTTATGTAATAATAGTAATTACTGTGATAATAATATAGCTAACATTTATTGGTCCCTTACTGTATCCTAGGCACTGTATTAAACATGTTATATGTATATTTAATTATAATTAATCCTCCCAATAACCTCATTAGGTATACACATTAATTTCCATTTCACAGAGAAAGAAACAACTTAAAAATGTTGAGTGTCTTGTCCAAGATAAGCAGCAAAGCTAGAATTCAAATCCAGACCCATCTCAAAGTTACTTCACCCACCATTGAACAGTCCTTGCAACAGTCCCTTGGATGAGTATTGTTAACGACTTTGCACAGAAGGGAAACTGAAATCTAGCAAGATTAAGGAGCTTGCCCAAGGTCACATAGCTCATAAGTGGCAGAGCTAGAATTTGAACCCACATCCATCTGGCTCTAAAACCTATATTCTTTCCACTATACCATATTTTTCCCTGAGGAAACAATTTAATAGAGGAAAAACAAGACATATACTCCTGGGTACTGTGGTATTGCCTTGAATAGCAAAATAGTGGGAAATCAAATCCGAGTAAGAATGGAGTCGTTACAAAGGACCATTATGAAGACATCATTATGTCCCATCCAGTAGGATATTTTAGTTCTGTATTTCTGACTACCTTGGTTGTTCTGTAGACTCCTCAAGCTTATCGCGGATGCAATGGGGGAAAACTGTATGAGGCATTATTCTGTGAAAAAGCAGCACACAAAATAGTACCTAGGTTATTATTTCAGTTTCTTCAGGGCATCTGGGCATGCGCACAGCAACTAGAAGCGAAAAAGCAAAAATCTATGCTTCTCCTTTCCATGAACCGCTAAGGCCTTCCGCAGCTCCTGGCCCATAGTGAGCATCTGGTGAATGTTTGCTGAAAGGCATGAGCTTGCCCTGACAGCTGGGGGCTGGGCTCTGCTGCCCGCAAGCTGGACATCACCAGGAGAGGAAGTCAGACCTGGGGGTAGGGATGCATGGTAACCTGGGCAGGAATGCTGGGCACATGCCACCTCTTGAGGCTGTAGGAAGGCAGATGAGGGGACGGGTGTAGGGTTTCATGGCTTAGAGGAGAGGGACACCATGGATGCAAGGTGCCTGCCTGTATGGGCCCCCTGTAAGTACTAGATGGAGGAATTAATGGTCTGCACTGGCTGGAGTCAGAGGCTTCCGCAGCCCCTAGTTTCTGTCCCCACTTCTCAATCTCTTTTTCTTTCCACCTTCCTCTCAGTCCCCAATACCCTCCTCCCAGCCAAACAGGATTTCTCCCTCCTTTGAACCCTGTAACTCACTATAATCTCTGTGTTACATTTACCCTCTTTTGTCCCGTGAGTCTGGGATCTGAGCTGCAGAAGTACTTGGAGAGTCAGTTAATTATGACTAAATTTCCCATCTGTCAGTTATGGAAAGGAATTTTCCCGGAAGTGTTTACTTGGGTGTGACTTCTCAGGCCTCGCACAGTTGGTAGATCTAGCTGCGGTGAAGAAAAATGGCTAAGAGTTTGAATCACAACTTATTGGTGGGTGAAAAACTCCCCCATACTTCTCTGACACCTTGGAGGAAATATGTATGCAGGCGCGCATGTGTGTATGTGTGTTTGTATACATATGTTCACAAATACTGTAGATAAATAGATAGTATAAAATCTGAAAAGCATCTTCCTTTCTACAAGTCTTTGAAAAACACAGCTACCTACCTGTCACCCCCACCACCCCATCTCATAAATGTAACCGAAATGGAAGGTGCCAAGAAATTATGTCAACTAGTCGGCCACAGAAGTGACACCAATACATCCGAAAGTGCTTATTTTTCCTGTTGCAGAAAATTCATAAAGTGTAAGATGTCACAACACCTGGTGTAATCAAGTTGAAAAACGGCATGCCTGGATTTTGACTATCTTTGCTCAGTGACAAGATTGCAGCCCCGGAAGGCTTTCCAGAGCTTAGCTGTTTTGATTTACACTAGTGTCCTTGAGCTGCGGCTCGGTGCTGAGGGGCACTGTGTATATCAGGGTGGCGAAGTGGGGGTGGAAGCTGCAGCACCCTGTGGAGATTAAAAGCCAGATGCACAAGTCTCCTGCCTCTCCGAGGCTTTCTGCCTGCCCTCTCCTCTCCTAGTTGGTAAATCTGCCTCTGGCTAGGATAGCCTTTCCAGAAACATCAGGCACCTGTTAATTGGGCATTTGCTATGGGCCAGACACTGTGCTGGCCCCGAGAATACAGCAGAGAAATTCTGTCCCAAATGGCTTCAGTTTATGAAAGTTTTTGGTTGGTGTCTACATCCTATAAGATGAAGAGTTCAAGTAAGTGTAGCTTGCCCTCAGGGAGCCCTGTGTGGCTGGGGAAGGGACCCTGAGAACTGCCTGGAGGTCACAGGAGGGTTCCGTTACTGTAACAAGGTATAGGATCAACACCACGGATCTCAGAGTTGTCTGCACTTTTTTGATAACATCCAATTCAGTTAATTCCCTTAAGCCGAGGGGAGCGCTTTCTCTCAGACACACTCTCCTGTCTAGTTACTGTTTTGATTGGTCTCCGTGGCAGGGCATGTGTAATTACTGTAATGTTGCAGTTCCACATCCCAAGGCTGGGGAGCAGTGTTCTTAGGCTTTGTGACATGATTACTCTTTTAGCTTTTAAAGTCTTTCATGTCTGTTCGTTTTATCCTCATCCTAATCTGATAAAGCAAGTATTTTTTTTTAATCTTTTTCAAAAGCGAGTAGCAACAGTAATAATAGCTCACATTCATTGAGCATCTGCCCTGTGCCAAACTCTTCATGTGCGTTACCTCATTTAATTATTTCTCACAACAACTTAATGAATTAAGAGAGACTTTTAATCTGCATCCTACAGAAGAAATTTAGAGGGATAGGTAACCTGACTGAGACGATACTGCTAGGGGACTGGTGAACTCCGCCATCACTTAATCACGGAGCAGCTCTGTCTCCTACAATGAAGTTAAAGTGCCTACCCGCCCATTGCCCACCCAGCCGGTAACAGAGCGAGCACTGACATCTGTTTACTTTAAAGCTCTTGCTATTCACCGACCACGAAAATAAAGCACATGCACTTCTAGGGAGTCATATGCCCAACTAAAAGTTAGGGATGTTATTATTAAGGAAAAGGATCTAATGGATATTGGGAGACCACTATAGGAAAAATTACAGGTAACTGTTTTGGTTTTTAAAGAGGCATATATGAGGGGGAGGGTATAGCTCAGTGGTAGAGCAAGTGCTTAGCATGCACAAGGTCCTGGGTTCAATCCCCAGTATCTCCATTAAATAAATAAATAAACCTAATTACCTCCCCCCGAAAACAATTTTTTTAATTTTTTAAAAAATAAAATTAAAATTAAAAAATAAAGAGGCACATATGCATTTTTTAAGGCTATACTCCAAACTGTTAAGATGGTTGTCTCTTGGATGTGGTATTTAAAGGCATTGTAACCATTTCAGTATTATTTTCTCAAAATTGCCATAGACTATTTTTAAAATAATGACTATTTCTTTTGATCATAAACACATGCAAAATGACTATTTGTTTCCCTTCATAGATATGACTTCTCAAACACTTGTTTTAAAAAATATCTGAATGTCTTCCTGCCCTTTTCTTCATAACATTTTGTAACGTTAATATATTCATGGGGAAGTTGGTTTCAGCACATCAGTCTCAAGTTCCTTGTGATCAAGGATTGTGTTAGGGATGGAAAGCCTCACGCATCTAGTAGGTACTCAGCTCCTAATTAAGTGGACCTTAACTTACTTCCGTGAGGGTGCGCAAAGCAAGGAAGGACGGATCTACGGAAACCACGTGACAGACAAGGTCAGGTTAAGTTTAGTCAGAAGATACGTTTCTTCCTGTTAGTACACTTGGGTTTGAAAACTGAGAACCAGCTGGCTACCTGAGAACCTGGCGTGATTCAGGTCTGCTTTTCTGCAGTCAGTAACTGCACAGGTCATAAAATTGAGAGCCCTGGGCTCACTTCACTCCCCTTCTCAGGAATGTTTCCTTGTTTGCTTTGCCCTTGGTCCTGTTTACAGGTTGTACTCAAAATACCAACTTGGCATATACCACAGGAGCCAGCTTCCCCCTTCCTCTGTGTGTTAGGCTTTCCAATGATGAGAGAGGAATTTTAGAGGCTGCTGTGACCACCAGACTCCCCACTTCCCAAAGAAACGTTGTGCGGTTTTATGTTTATATCAAGTTTGCCTTGGTTTCGGCTTTAAAACAGTGCATGTCATAGCAGTTGAAGGAGGGAGGGGACCGGCGGGGTGAGGAGAGAGTAACTTGGCAACCACTGCTCTGTTCTCCAGGTCAAAAGATCTGCCTCCAGGTGTCAGGAAGGGCCACGCTCCCTCAGAAGGCACTTGGGAAGAACAGGTTCCAGGCCTCTCCCAACTTCTGGTGGTTCCTGGGCACATGGTAGTGTGACTCCAATCTTCACGAGGCAAGCTTCCTGTGTGCATTTCTGCCACTGGTCTCCAAATTTTGCCCTTTTCATAAGGACATTAATCATACTGAATCAGAACCCATCCTCATGTCCTCACTTTAACTTGTTTACCTCTGTAAAGACCCCAACTCCAAATAAGGTCATACTCAGAGGCACTGGGGATTAGGACACCAACATATCTTTCTTGGAGGACACAATTTAACACATAACAGTAAAGCTGATCGATATTTTTAAATAATTGACTGTAAACCGCTATAACAGGAGTCTCTATATTTACTATTCTTTTACATTTCATGATTACAAATGATCTGTTTATACCTTTGCCCATTTGTATTTCAGATTTTATGTTCAGAATGCTTCCTGTCACAAATAACAGATCTAATCATGGCTTTAACAAATTGGGAATACATTTTTCTGACATGACAAGACATTTGGTGGAGCACAAGGGATTTTTAGGGCAATGAAAGTATTCTATAGGATACTATAGTGGTGGCTACATGTCATTATGCATTTGTCAAAACCCATAGAATGTACAACATTAAGAGTGAGCCCTAATATAAATTATGGGCTTTGGTTGATAATAATGTGCCCATGTTGGTTCATCGATTGTACCAAATGTGCCGCACTGATGAGGGACGTTGAGGGTAGGGGAGTATGTATGTGTGAGTAGGGAGGGCTGTGTGTGAACTCTCTATTTTCTGCTCAGTTCTGCTGTGAACCTGAAACTCCTTTAAAAAAAGTAAAGTCTATTGAAAGAAAAAAGAAAAAAAAATGAAAAGGCAAGCTTCAGACTGGAAGAAAATATTCACAAATCATATGCTTAACAAAAGATTTTGTAAAGAACTACAACTCAAAAAAAAAAAAGACATTTGGAAGTAGGCAGTTGCTGGCTGGGTTAGTGGTTTAGGGTGTCAGGATGCAGCAATGAAAGATGGCTGCAGCTGCTCCAAATATCACATCCATGTTCAAGGCAGGAAGAGAGGGGAGAGGGTGGAGCCAACTGTGGCTATTCCTTTTATTATAGAAGTAAAAGCTTTAACAACTGCTGTCCTCGCCTATTTCCTCTTATGTCTCACTGACCAGACCCAGGTCATAAGGCCACCCTTTGCTGCAAGGGTATTGAGAAATCAGATAATAGAATTCAAATGTTGGGCTTAAATTATTCATGATCCATCCCCTGGGACTGCACACTTTGATGCCCACAACAAAACCAGAAAAGAGGGCAACTAGGGAGAATGGAGTCTACGTGGCAAACAGACTCCCTGACACAGAGTCTCGGTGTGGTGTTCTCTTATTGCTTTGTATGTTTCTCTGTACACTAAGGAAATTGACTTTTGTCCTATTTATTACAAATATATTCCTCAGTTTTCAGTTTGCACTTAACTTCTATTCACCTGAGAATAGAGTTTGTTTTCCTTTTTCATTTTAATATAATGAAATGTACCGAGTTTTCTTTTTGTTTTTAAGATGAGAAAGTACTCCCATTTAGAAATTAGTTTAACATTTACCTCTAGTCTTTAAAATATGTTTTAAAATTTAACTTTTCATTAGATCCGATGTATATTTTGCCTACAAGGTAGGATAATTATGGAAGTTGATTCTTTTCCCCCCAAATAGCTAGAAATTGTCCTGGAACCACTTATTTTCATCTGCTGCCGGGGTCCATGATTATTCCTTTTAGAGAAAGGGCTGTGGAACAGCCAGACTATACCACCAACAACAAAGAGCTGATGAGGCAGAGCTTTCATGAAACTTAAGAAGGAAGTTGCAGGGAAAAGGCTTTTGTACAGAGAAGAGTGGTTGTCTGTTATACATATGTTAGTGCACATAGATCGTGGATTGTGTTTCAGTTTTCTTCCTCTTCCCATCTTCGATGCCAGGTAGCAAATCCAGCTGAGGGTAGACTGTTCATCTTGAGATCTCCCCGTCAAGTAACCTGATTGTCTTTTAGATCTGGTTCTTCACCTGGTCAAATCAATACCCTGCTAGGGTGGTATACATTTTTAACTTCTAGCGAAACTAATTTGCTTTAAAAATTACTTAGTCACAGGGATAAGCGATGAACAGAATTACTAGACAAACCAGCAAACAAAATTAAAACCACGCATGTTGTAGATTTAATGTTTACCGCTCCCAGGGGAACAGGGAAGACGCTTCAAGGGGATCATTGCTTATCACTCAGGGTCCCACCAGGAAAACATAAATTACTAGGTATTTAAAACAGAGTGTAGTGCAATGAATTGGTTACATGGGTGATAAAAAGAGGGAGAGAAACCGATCAGGGGACAGCGAGGCAACTGGAGATGGGAGATGGGTGGATAGGCAGCTACAGGAAGCCTGCAGGCAGGGGAGTGCTGGTAACTGACTCTCCTGGAGAAAAAGCCTTGATCTGCAGCATTGGCCAATCTTAAGTGAGCAACAGTTTAACAAGCAGCTCACAACGTTCCTGAATATTTACATATTCTGCTCTTGTAAACCAGTGCAAGCCAGCTCGAACACACTACTGGTTAGAGAGAAAAGGGGAGCAGGTGGTGTTATCCAAGCCATACTGGGTAGGATCCTCCAAGAGGAACTGGGACCGTGGCCTGCCTGCATGGGGTTTAGAGACCTGGGAGAGACAGTCACTGCCAGAAGCTCTGTATGAGGCAGAGGGAGGAGGAGAAGCACCCCGACTTCTCCCTTCTCGCCCTCCAGTGTCCTGCCAGCGCCCGGCTGAAGCCAGCTGGAAGCAGCGAACCGGCTTAAGGGTGGGCGTCAGCTCCCAGTAGCACGGAGCACAGCAGGGAAAGGACAGTTTCTTGTCCTCTTGTCCTCTTGTGTCATCCTTTAGAGACTGCTTTTTCTCACTGCCCAGTCTTCTGTTGCTGAGGCTTTGCTTCCCTGCCAGAAAATTCTCATGAGTTTTCTTTCCAGTTATCCTGTACTATTTACTGTTCATGCCCACTCTGCTCTGTTGTTACCCCAAAAGGGGAAGGGAAAAGACCCCAGTTCTTATCTTACCCGAAAGATAAGAATATAGTCGGGAGACACAGTGCATTGTGCAGCGAAAGATTTTAAAGGATTTATTTAGGAAAGGATTTATTAGGAAAGGAAAAGTACACCTCCAAGAACGGGAGGAAAAGCAGTGGCCTTTGTTTGTCCCTCCTTTTATCCCCTCGCTTAGAGGTGGTCTTTTGATTGATTGACAGTTCTTGACCCTGGAATGCTTAGTGGTGTTTGCCCCCTTTGCACATGTCCTTACCCATGGCGTACCCAGAAAAGCCCACGGTGGGGGCTAAACCCCAATGGTAATTATAACACAATGAGCATCGGCTCATGCCTGGTTAGTTTCTCGCTACTGCGCAGTTGCGTCTGTCGGGTTCTAAGTGGTTTATTGCTGGCACGCGTTTAGAGGAAGTAAAGCCCCTTTATGCTGGAGGCGGGCACAACGCCATCTTCCAGACCATGCTCCCTCTCCTCCACCCATCTGCCCGGTGCCCCCACTTATCTAACTACCTAACACTTTAACAGTTTCTGTCTCTTGCTTCTGCACCTTTTGGGAGTTGTCCTATTCTGCTTTTGCTTTTCTATGCTGCGGCTTCTCCCCATCTTTCTGGACATCCTTCCTATGCCATGGTCTGTCTCCATCATGCCTGCGTGGGTCAGGGTCTTTGGGTGGAGAAGAAGAGTCTTACTCAGGGCACCTTAAACAGAGAGGGCTTTGCAGAAAGGTTACATGTAGACTGGAATTTAAAGGACTTCTTGGGGAACCAAGACCAGTCTAAGGACCAGCTACTCTGCTTGCCTGTCACAGTCCTCACTGTCCTTCTAGGATGCCTTTGATTCCCTGACCTTTCGCTGCTGCATTTTCCAACTAGCTGACTCTTTCCACATTCTCTGTCCAGATTCCAATGCTCACGGCCATTATGCTGGGTCACCTGATGCATCTCTAGCCAGTCTGTGAATGGGCTGCCCTAGGATCAGGCATCCAATCTGTAGCACCTCCCGAGGGAAACTTATTGGTGGATTTTCTAAGCAGGGGCTGTGGACCATCCAGATCAGCTCAAGGTGACATACTGTTGGCATGGCAATCACTGAGAGTCACCTTAACAGGAGGAGATGGCACTTTTATCTGTACTCACCCTGCTTCTCCTCTCTGTATGTCTACCTGTGCCCTAAGATACATTTGATGTGACTGCCTGGCTTCCGTGATGACAAGTCTTGGGCTGCAGTTTCTGCCAAGACCGAGATTCTCAACCCTGGCTGAAATGACAGCCACCTGGAGAACTCTCAGAACTCCCCATGTCGTGCCCCACCCTGACGTTCCAGCTGAATGGGTCTCTGATCAGGCTGGGCATGGGTGTTTTTTAAAACTCCCAGATGACTCTAATATGCAGTAAGGGATCCTGTCCCGGCTTCCTGGGCACTGGGTCGTGACTTCACCTGTCACATCTTTCCTACATGCCACTCCTTTACCTGAGTTGAGAGACCTTTTATTTCTCAGGAAATCCTGTGGTTTGGGAAGGGAGAGCCTGGAGTCCTAGTTAAGGACAGTTGAGAAGGCTATGCCTGGCACAAATGTAACATGTCTTGTTTCTAGTACTTTCCCACTTGGAAGTCGCTTGGCAGGATCAAAAGGACCTTCTGCCCTCGGAGCTGTTTAGTCGGGCAAGTGGAAGAATTGCTTTTCATGTTTTGTCGTTTTTGTTTTATTTTACTGCCCACTAAGTGTGGTTCCACATAAACAGAGATGCTATAAGTATCCAGGAGGTGATTCGACCCTGGCTTTGAACTCGCTTCCTTGAACCAAACCCTGGTTATTCACATTGGCTGTTGAGTGCTCATATTTGATGTGAGAAAATAGGACATGGCTAAAGACGGACAACGTGGAAACCTGGAGAGTTTCTGAAAGGGTGATGCAGCCCGGATTCGCTACAAACTGGTCAAAAGAAAGAGGAGTTAGATCTGCGTCTTTGCTGATTCTGTTATTATTCGGGAATATGTGACTGGTGACTTTTTAAATGTCTGCCGTACTTTAAAGCTTACCATGTTCACTGGATCTTCTCGAATATCCTTTAATGTAGAAAGAGCAGCTATTATGATCCTTACTTTCCCAGATGAGGTATCATTATCCTTATGTCTCTGTTTTCTCAAAATGCCTCAAGACCATAGTAACGCCAGGAGCGGGCGTGAGACTAACGCAGGACTCTTTCCCAGGTGGCACTTGTACAGCGTGTCCTGTGGCTCTGCGGATGTCTGATCCAGAGACAAGATGATGGAGGTGTGTGGCAATGTGTGGATTGGAAGGGACGCTAATTCCTTAGCTTTAAGGGAGTTGGATAGCAGTTGAGAGGACGTGGGAATGGCGATCACAGATTGCTATGATGCACGAGGGTCAGCTCGAGACCCCCTGTGATCTCCATCAGCTCAGCCCCCACAGCCACACCAAATCGGCTCACAGGCTAGGCGAGACCCAAAGGCTGCCCATGGGACCCAGCTTCGTGACAAGACCCCCCTTTCCTGCTGCTGACCGCTTGCTGTTCTTCAGCCCCTCGCTGAGCCTCGCGGAGGTGCTGCTGGGATACAGGCGGGAGCGACCCAGGGACGGAGGGGTCCTGCGGGCAGAGTCCGCAAAGCCTCCGGGGTGGCCTGAGGAGAATCCCGGGGGTCTTAATTAAATCCCCTCAACAGCCAGCATTTTGGTGTAAATTGTGTCAGAGCCCAGACTACAGCAATGTAGGTTTTTTCTTTTTTTCATTTTTAAGCTTTTAAACTGCAGGACTTTTTATAGCCTATTTTAAACATTTCTGTCATGTGTTTTATGTGTGGTCCTCTTCCTTTCTTCCGGATGCCATAAGGTAGATAAGCATGACTTTTGGATCGTCACACTTGAGGGCTGGTCTTGTTAGAGTCCAGACTCCTCCTGCTCTTTGCATAACAGGCCAGTAAATTGGGAGATGAGGTGTTGGGGGCAAAGAATAGCAACTTTATTCAGAAAGCTAGCAGACCGAGGGGATGGCAGACTAATGTCCTGGAGAACCATCCTACCAAAGTCAGAATTTAGGCTCCTTTTATACTGAAAAGGGGAGGGGGTGTGCTTGGTTGTTGCAAACTTCTTGGTGACAGAATTCTTTGTTCTTGGAATTCTTTGTTCTTGCAGCTGTCCACGTGGGTCAGGTCATGGTGTCCCTGTAAATCCTCCAACAAAACAAGTGTTATTTTCTTTTCTGCAACTTGTTATCTTTAGATGAATGGAAAAGTGTTAATATCCTTAAAGGTCAGAGCCTTGAGAATAGGCTCTCCTGTAGATTTCAGGCTAAAGGCAACATTGCTTTATGAAAGGTGTGGAACTAGCAAGACTGAGCCTAGGAAACAGGGCACAGGGTTAAAGCCAAAGGATCAGATCTAATATGGAGTCAGATTTGTTCTTTTCTGTTACAGTATGAGTCTCTGAAGCCCTGCATTAGCACTTGAGCCTGCACTTTGCAGCCCCCTTCAGGATCACCTGAAGGCCAAGTGGGAACGCCGTCTGTTGGAAGTCGTCCCCTAGTAGTGGGTGTTGGGTGCTTCACTCCTTAGGGTAGGCACAGCGCTGTGGCTCAGCAGGGGGACTGAGGACCGTGGTCTTCCCCATGGGGGGGCGTCTGTTATGGAGGATCTGGCCACCCTCCATGTGGCCTGCTTGCTGGTGACTTCTTCCTCAAGGACCTCAGTTTCTTCCCTATTCCCAGCAACCCCCCACCTCGCACCCCACCGAACACGTTCTTAGTTAGTTGTAGGTTAGGCTACGGCAACGGCTCCACCAAAGACAACAGGAAAGGCCAGTAAATTAGGTCACGTCTGTCCACAGCTGTTTAATTGCCTTGCCACTGCCATCCGGGCAACACTCTTTAGAAGGTTTATGAGTAACATGTTCCCTCCAGGGTAGCTGTCTCCACCTTACGAGCCGCACGGACCCCACCCTCACCTAGCTCTGCCTGGCCCTTGGTACACCCAGTTCCACTGAGCTCTGGCTTCCGCCTCTTCCCCAGCTTTTTTCACGTACCCCGCGTGACAACTTGTAACATCTTGCTCTGGGACTCCCAGAGCCTTAAGCAGCAGTTCAAGGGAAACGAAATGATACATAAATGTAAATGTTTTATTACAAACAATTTTCACGTGTCTAAAAGCCAACTAACAGTGTGGTAAATGTCACAATTTCCAAAGAGTGCTGCAAACCAATTCTAGTTTCATCATCCAAGTGATGAGAATACTTTTCTTAGCTCCTCTGAGCTTCATCGCTGAGGTGCTGTGGGCCCTCCTGGGTGGCAGCCCCTAAAGATGGAAGATTCTACCCCTCCAGGAGTCCGGGTCTCTTGGGGAGGTGAGCCCGGCTCCCGCTACCCCTTCGGCTTGGATCTGCCTTCCTTCCGAGGAGGTAGGTTGTCATCAACCATCAAAGTTAAGTTTTGGGGTAGCATTGCAACTTCACCTCTTTCTCTTGGACCTGCCGGTTATGACAAGACCTCCTCCATTTGCAGCATTAGGGCAACTGTCTTTAGAACCTGTCACTGCCTCAGGACCCTCCTGAGAGTGCCTCACAGCATCCGGGGTCAGGGGCTGGCAGTTGGGTACCTCTGTCTTCCTCTTGAGAGTGAAAGCCCCATAAGACAGATTTTTTTTTCCCCAATGTGTTGACTAAACAACACTTCTGTTAAGTAGCAAACACCCATTTATTTCACAAATATACTTGAGAGCCCACCGCAAACCTAGTACCAGAGATACCAAAATGCTCTCCAGTCTCTCAGCGTAGTGCAGGAGATGGATTTGGAAACAATATATTCGCTGTAATGTGGCAGATGATAAGACAGTTACACACAGGGACACGGAGCTTCACTCAACCCTATGTGTGATCTCAGGGAAGACTTGCTGGAGGAGGTGAACTGAGTCTTGAAGGAGGTGTGGGGTGAATAAAGGTGGGACGGGCCTTCCAGACGGAGTGAACAGCATCAGGTAAAGCACAAAGGTGTGAAAGACTGCCAGAGTCGCAGCACCATCAGCAGTGGCTGTCATTAGAAAACAAAGTGAGAGCCAGGGGCCTGCAAGAGAGGGCTTGGTACGACGGGAGGTGAGGAGGAGCCGTTGCAGTGCTCAGCAACAGACTGACAGCATCACATCTGCCTTTTGGGTGGATGCCTCTGGGCGAAAGGTGAAGCCCAAATTAGAAGACGGATATGCTAGGGGTCTTGACTAGGGATGAAGAGAAGCGGAGAGATTCGGGACATATTTGCAGAGTTAAATTAGCAGGATTTGGTGACTGATTGGCTGGAGGAGGAGGAGGATGGAGCATTTATACGAACTCACGTTTCTGGCTTTGATGAGTTTTTGGCATTTGACCTACTGTTTACACCGAATCTGGTAGATTCAAGTGGACGCTACACTTTGTGAGTCCTGAGTGAGGTCATAAATCTGAATGTTAAGAGACATCAATTCCTCCATCAACTTTTTAACATTTAGATACGTTATCTCTTGATAAATATTATCTCTTAGCAATGACGTTCATCTTAGGCCTGTGACCAAGATGGAGCGGGCGGGGGGCGATGAAGGGAGGAATAGGCAGATTTCAAAGCAGAATTCAAAGGGAGATTGAAGCTTGTCCCCTAGCTCCAGATGGCCTGGTAGAGGACTCCTGGGGAGAAGCTGAAAGCAGCCACCTGACAGAGAGGAGGGGACTGAGTGGCCCACAGGAACCACCCCACGGGCAAGCCGAGGTGAACAGCCTGCCAGGCAGCAGGTGCCCAGGCAGCCAGAGGACACTGCGGAGAGCTTCACTTCCTTCCTTTCAGCTTTGGGCTTCTGTCAGGAGCTTTATCTCTCTGCTATTCAAAGCAAAAATAATTAAGACCAACTGATCATTAAAACACCTTTCCCCCCTTCAAAAAAAGGGGAGACATTTCATTTCAAGTGCTGTCTCTCTCCATAAGTGGCGGCACACTGCTCCTCAGCCGCATCCTTCTCTTCGGGGCGGCTCACAGAGCGTATTTCACCTTCAGCAGGGACGGGGGTCCCCCTCTCTTCGCTGTCCCTGCCCACAGCCTAGGGCGTTGGCGATCTTGTCCAGAGTCACTGAAGAGAGAGGCACAGCCATCATTCTACCTTGCGCTACCCAGCACCCATCAGGTAAGCGGCTGGGCACCAGGGTGAAGCCACTGGCAGACCGTTTGGCCCTGGTGTTCCAGAATTTGCCTGAATATGCTGAATGCACACTTCTGGGTTCAGAGCAGCAAGGCTGAGAACGGTATCTTCAGTAAAAGCGATGATAAAAGGGAAAGATACCCCTTTCCGAGTGTACAATGTGGGAGGTGACTTAAATAAATCTCAACATGCTGGGGAACAAGATTAGTGATATTTTCTTTTTTATTAAAATGAGAAATAGTTGACAGATATTTTGAGGACCTACTATTTGTATGGGCTGTGCAAATGGCTATGGTAAATGCAAAGTGTAGAACTCAAGAAACTGACAGTCCACTTGGGCGGACAGGTTGTGAAAATTTGAATACCATTTGAAGGTTGTCCATGACAAAGTACCTAATGGGTGGTACAGACGGTAGGATTTTGGAGTGAGAGAAATGATGGATGGAAGCTGAAATTATTAGGAAAGTCTTCATAAAGAAACTGGCCTTGAAGGGTGGTTGGATGTAGATAAGTGAAAGACGGAAAAGGGGAGGATGACTTCCAACTGTGTCTTATTAATGCGTCCCTTGAATCAGTCTACGTAACACACTTATGGAACTTTAATTACCAGTTGGAATGTGTAAATCTTCAGTTCAGGAAGGTTTTTCATGTCAATATTAGGAACCAAAGTCCTAAAGAAAAATGCTAGCATTTATTTATTGTGGGAAACTGCTGGCTTGCTAGAGCATTTCTCACTTCTGAATACCTTCTTCCTCCTCCCCAGGGGTCCGTTCACCTTCAGTGCCATCTTCTTAATGTTCACTAATTTTAAGCAATCTTCCCCAAAGACAATGAGATTTAGGTTAACTGTTCATTTTTTTTCTGTAAATGATAAATAGTGGAGCATCACAAAATCATTTCTGATAAAATAGAAATTAACTCTGTGTTAAAGGGTTATGTGGCACCTTTATCTATATCTCAGGCTTTCAGTCAAATCTGCTGAAATCAGGGAGCAGTCACCAGCTGTGTGAGTGACAGGCATGAGGCCACAGAAAGACATCTTTAGCTTTCTCTCCAAGCCCTGTTCTTTACCTGAGAACAGAGGCGCCTCCAGAAGAATTACATGATCTTAGTATTGAAACTTCTGTGTATATGTACCTTAGTATCGAAATTTCTGTGTATATGTTCCAAAGAATTGAGAGAACTTCACAGTTTCTGGGGCTCTTATTTATAACCCAATGACCAGAGCAGTATTGAAAACATGAATAGATAATTGTCGACCTCCACGAGTAAAGTTGGGCAGTTTCTCTTGATGCCAGGCCAGCCAACGTAAATTTCCTCTAATCACTTGAAACAAGAACAAAAGCAAGTTCATTACGCTCCTACTTCACTTCCTTTGCTCATAACACTGTCTGCTGCTGATGGCTGCACGCATCCCCCCATATCACACACACACACACACACACACACACACACACACATACACACACGCACACCCCCATACCTACTTTCCAAATCATTCCATCGTTCACTGGGAGGAGCAATGGTGGACTCAGACTCTGCCCTATTGGGGCTCATACTCCAGTGAGTCTATTCTACCCGTCCTGTAAGACCCCTCTTCAGGAATGTTTTCTCAGACTTCAACCAGAATTAATGTTATCCATCTTTATGATCCCAAACAGACTCACAGACATAGAATACAAACTTGTGGTTGCCGGCGAGAGGAGGGTGGGAAGGGACAGACTGGGAGTTCGAAATTTGTAGACACTGACAGGTGTATGTAGAATAGATAAACAAAATTATACTGTATAGCACAAGGAAATGCATACAAGATCTTGTGGTAGCTCACAGCAAAAAAGAATGCGACAATGAATATATGTGTATTCATGTACGACTGAAAAATTGTGCTCTACACTGGAAATTGACACAACACTGTAGAATGACTATAACTCAATGAAAAAAACAAGAGTGCTGATTTTCTATTATGTGATTGTGATATAATAAGAAATACATATATGTATATATATATTTGGTCTTCATCCCTGTTCCTGGCATAGAACTTCCAACACCCTTGATATTTCCCGAGTGGTAGAGATGAGAGGAATGTCTTGTTATTCATTATAAGCACCTTTTAACCACCTGAGTTTACACTAATGAGGTGACTCTTGGAGGTTGTGGGTTGGTTGCCAGAGGAAACAATCATGTGATTAGAGGGTTGGAAAATTTTAGCCACCCCCCAACTAACCCCGCCCCCCACCAACTTAATCACCAGTGGCCTGAGAGTTAGTCAATCATGCCTACATAATGAAGCCTCCATAAAAACAATAAACAACACAGTTTAGAGAGCTTCTGGGTTGGTGAACAAGAATGCCTCTGTGCCAGGAGGTGGCGTACCCCAAACTCCACAGGGACAGAAACTCCTGTGCTCAGGACCCTTCTGGATCTTGTCATGTGTGTATCCTTTAAAATATCCTTTGTGAGCTGTTCTACCAAATTATCAGCTCTGAAGAGGGGGGTCACGGGAATGCCCAATTTATAGCCAGTCAGTCAGAAGTACTGGAGGCCCGGACTTGAGGCTTGTGTCTGACATGGGTTCGCTTTTGTAGGACTGAGCCCTTACCCTGTGGGGTCTGCCCTAACTCTGGGTAGTTAGTATCAGAAAGGTTGTGGATGGAGAATCTGTTTTTCATAATGATCTATCATGTCCTGTGTTATAGCACAGCTATTTTGTACGTATCTTTTCCCACTGTTAGATCTTAAATTTCCTAATGTCTTTACATCGTCCTTAGAATTTTAAATGCTCATTATAGTTTAACTGAGTTCTTTTTTTTTTTTTTAACTCAAAGAGCATTTTTCAATCCTTTAGCTACGTGCAAGCACTGACTTAATCATGGGACAAAGAATGTGTAACAAAGGGCATGGCAAACAGGAGGAAAACTTGGAGGAGGTCCTAGAGTGCATGGCAAAGAGTTTGGGATGGTTGGCACCAAGGGTTTAAATGAGAGGGTCACGGGAAACAAGCCCAGATAGGTAAGCATGGGGTCAGGTTATGAAAAGCCCCAGTTTTACAGGTGAGGAAAGTGATACACATGGACATTACCTGACCAGCCCTAGGAACAAAAGGATTAGAACCCATCATCTGATTGTCCGCACCATCCAGGCCCAGCAACCTACTGGCAACCATGCCAGTCTGGGGCAGTTGGCTGGGAAAAGATGAAGATAGCACTAGAGAGTGTCGTGGACAATAGTGTCTGTGCACTCAGGCAACATGATGCGTCTCTTTAGACTTAACTGCTGCAGCCTGGACAGAGGCAAACAACCAAGAAAATCAGGTGCACCGAAGACAACATCTAGCACTGCTCTGTAGCATGTCACAGTGGCCAACCTTAGCCCCCGCCTAGGGACACCCAGGCCGGTCTGTGAGCTACACTGTGAAGCAAATACCAAGCATTGCCAGCTTCGCCATTCTTTTGGCCCTTTGCCTTGAGATTCAAAGAACTAATATTTTCAGTGAAAAAGAATATGAAAACAAATACATGTGTGTGTATATATATACACACACACACACACATGACTGGGACATTATGCTGTACACCAGAAATTGACACAATTGACACATTGTAACTGACTATACTTCAATCTAAAAAAAAAAGTTAAAAACAGAACTAATATTTTCAATGACAACTGGGCTACAATAATAAGCAAAGGTGTTGAGAGGTAAGTCATTAAAAAAATGACACATATTTGTAAATACTGACAAGTATATATAGAATAGATAAACAAATTTGTACTGTATAGCACAGGGAAATATATACAAGATCTTGTAGTAGCTCATGGTGAAAAAAGAATATGAAAGAAGAATATGAAAATGAATATATGCATATTCATGTATGACTGAAAAATTGTACTGTACACCAGATATTGACACAACATTGTAAACTGACTATAACTTAATTAATTAATTAATTAACTTATAGCCTATAAACATATAAAATATTGTCCAACCTCACCAGTAATCAAAGAAATTTTTTAATGGAAAGAAAAAGTTTTTGCTTCTTAGATATCAGATTGACAAAAATTAATAAAAAGAAAAATAACTAATGTTGGCAAACATACAGGGAAATTGGCACATACATAGAATCTGCTGGTTGGAGAAAACTTTGGTCTAAGATTTCTACAGAGCAATTTGTCAATGTATTTCATCAGCCATTAAAACAGGATCTATTCTGACAATTCTGCTTCAAGGAAATTTATCCTAAGGAATTCATCAGAGAGGTACACAATGCTAGGTTGGAACTATGTTCATTTCAACATCATGGCTCTGAAAAATTAGTAACTACTCATGTATCTAATAATAGGAGAGTAAGCACATATACTATGGCACAAAGATACAATGGTAAAAGCATGCTGATGTAGCACAGAATTCTCAATATAATGCTAAGTGGGAAATGCTAGCTGCAAAACAATATTTATAGTTCAAAAGCATTCTGAAAAATGCACACACGTACAACTGGCATGTTGAGCAATCAGGACTCATGGGATATAATCAGAAAGCATCTTTAGTTTTGCCTTTAAATGCCACTGGATAAAAATGCAGGCTGTCCCATGACTTTTCTACTCACTCTCTTATAATAAAAGTCTTTTGGACACTTGTAGACACAAAACACATTCTCAATTCACTGCAGTACTTAGCTTGTCCAGTCCGTGATAAAGTCCAGCACCTTTCAGAGCAGCAGCCATTTCCCCTCATACAGGCACAGACCCCTACAGCTCTCTTTGCTTTCTTTTTCTTTCTTTCCTTCCTTCCTTCCATTCATTCTTTCTCTTTCTTTCTTCTCTTTCTTTCTTTCTGTTGAAATATAATGAGTTTACAATGTTGTGTCAGTTTCTGGTGTACAGCATAATAGTTCAGTCAAACATATACATACATATATTCATTTTCATATTCTTTTTCATTGTAGGTTACTACAAGATATTGAATGTAGTTCCCTGTGCTATGCAGTAGAAACTTGCTGTTTATCTATTTTCTATATAGTAGTTAGTATCTGGAAATCTTGAATTCCCAATTTATCCCTTCCTACCCCTGTAACCATAAATTTGTTTTCTATGTCTGTGAGTCTGTTTCTATTTTGTAAATAAATTCACTTGTCCTTTTCTTTTTTTTTTTTTTGGTTTCACGTATAAGTGATACCATATGGTATTTTTCTTTCTCTTTCTGGCTTACTTCACTTAGAATGATGATCTCTAGGTCCATCCACGTTGCTGCAAATGGCATTATTTTATCATTTTTAATCGCTGAGTAGTATTCCATGGTATAAACATACCAAACGTCTTTATCTAGTCATCTGTCGATGGACATTGAGGTTGTTTCCATGTCTTGGCTATTATAAATAGTGCTGCTATGAACATTGGGGCGCAGGTGTCATTTTGAATTAAGGTTTCCTCTGGATATATCCCCAGAGTGAGATTTCTGAATCATATGGTAAATCTATGTTTGGTCTTTTGAGGAGTCTCCATACTGTTTTCCATAGTGGCTGCACCAAACTACATTCCCACCAGCACTGAAGGAGGTTTCCCTTTTCTCTACACCCTCTCCAGCATTTATCGTTCATGGACTTTTGAATGATGGCCATTCTGACTGGTATGAAGTGATACCTCATTGTAGTTTTGCAGTTCTTTTGATGCGATGGTGTGCTCTCCCTGACTCTCTGCCAGCCCCTCCACATCCCTAGGGATCCTCTGATTCACTCATAGTCTTTCTACTAAGGTTTCTTCACATTTTGAGTCAGCTCTTATGACATGAACTAAGAGAACTCCACATCCCCTCAGCCTCTCCTGTGGTCTATGTTGTGTCCATGGGATATATGGAGACATGTTTGTGCCTGAGAAACTCTGGAAGAGAGAACTGACTCCTTTCAATCTCCCTTCACTCCTCTTACTATGGGCTGGCTGAGCCTGGTTTCTCAAACTTTTGCTTCTTGGGCAGGAGTTAGACACCAGCTGGCCTTTCCCCAAAACTAACGGATCTATTTTAAGCTCTTTCAGTGGTATTGAAGCCCCTTTCTCTAAAAAAATATACTCTCTGAACCAATGTGGGTAAGGGGACTTGTTACTCTAACATGAGATCCACACTCTTAACAGATTTTTCAGTGCACAGTATACAGCATTATTATCTATAGGCACAATATTGTATGACAGATCTCTAGAATTTCTTTGATGCATAAATGAAATTTTATACCTGTTAATTTGCAACTCCTCATTTGCCCCTCCTCCAACCCCTGGCAACCAGTATTCTATACTTTTCTTCTACGAGTGTGACTGTTTTAGAAATTTCATATAATTGGAATCATGACATATTTGTCCTTCTGTGGCTGGCTTATTTCCTTTGGCATAATGTCCTCAGAGTCCATCCATGTTGTTGTATATTGCAGGATTTCCTTCTTTTTCATGGCTGAACATTATTCTAATGTGTGTGTGTGTGTGTGTGTGTGTGTGTGTACACACACACATATATACATATATATACACATAAACCACTTTTTTTTTAACCAGTTTGTCTATTGATGGGCATTATGTTGTTTCTACATTTTGGCCATTGTGAATAATGCTGCAGTGAACATGGGGTTGCTAAAGTCTTTTCTAGATTCTGATTTCAGTTCTTTTGGATAATTACCCAGAAGTGGGATTGGTAGATCACACGGTAATTTTATTTTTAATTTTTTGAGGAACCTCCATGCTCTTGTCCATAGTAACTGCACCATTTTGTATTCCCATCAACAGTGTAAAAGGGTTCAAATTTCTCTACATCCTTTCCAAGACTTATCTTTTATTATTATTATTATTATTATTATTATTATTATTATTATTATTATACAGTGGCCATCCTAACAGGCATGAGATGGTATCTCATTGTGGTTTTAATTTGCATTTCCCTGGTCATTATTGACAAATGAGCATCTTTTAATATATCTACAGGCCATTTGTATGCCTTCTTTGGAGAAATATCTATTCAAGTCCTTAACCCATTTTTAAATTAGGTTATTAGGGTATTTTGCTTTTGAGTTGTGGGAGTTCCTTATGTATCTTAGAAATTAACCCCCTTTATCAGAAGTATAGTTTGCATATATTTTCTCCTGTTCCATAGGTTGCCTTCTCACCCTACTGATTGTTTCCTTTGCTGTGCAGAAGCTTTTTAGCTTAATTTAGTCCCACTTGTCTACTTTTGCTTTTATTGCCTGCACTTTTGGTGTCATATTCATGAAATCACATCACGCTTCCTGATGTCAAAATATATTACAAAGCTACAGTAATTGAAACTGTATGATACTGGCATAAAGATAGATATACAGAACAATAGAACAGAACAGTGAATCCAGAAATAAATTCATGCATATAGATCAACTAATCTTTGCCAAGGTTGCTGAGAATGCACAGTGTACAAAGGAGAGTCTATTCAACAAATAGTGCGGGGACAACTGGATATCCACATGCAAAAGGATGAAACTGGACGCTTATCTTATCCCATACACAAAAATCAACTCAAAATAAGTTAAAGACTTAAACATAAGACTGGAAACTGTGAAAGTAGAAGAAAACACAGGGTAAAGGCTTTGGGTTTTTTGCTGTTGTTTGTTTTTATAAATCCTCCCAAGCAAATTCTCCTTATTGGTCTTCTCACAATTTGCTTGGGTGTGTGGAATCTCTTGCTCTCATGCCTCAGCTGAAACTGAGCAGGCTGGATCCCAGTGTAACATCCTGTTACCCCTGCTTTAAAATGCTTGGTGGACATGCACACACAGCAGTATCTCTGGTTGTGGATTATGAGCAACTTTCATTTTCAAGCTTTTCTGCAATTTCCAAGTCTTCTGTATTGAGTGTAATTTCACTTTAATAACTAGAAAAAAGAAATTTTAAAATTGTATAACGGCACATCAAAGTCAGTTTTGTTGACATTTGAAATTTCCCATCCCCACCCTGAAGCATTCCTTTGCAAACAGATTCCTACATGTCGCTATGGCTGGCTATTCATTATGCTCTTTCAGACGACAAGGGACACGCACTAGTTTACCTCAAGTGATGGGTGGCACTCTATTATGAGTCTGCATTGAGGAAGTAAGGGAACACAGGAGACAGTCTCAGCCTGCACAACCAGTCCTTGGGAAGTGGAACAGTGACCACACCACAGCAACATCCTGGTGCCCATCAACCAGGCTGGCAATCTACCAGCCTTGTGGCTCAACTGCTCTGCTCTGCTTTTCCCTGTTTGCTTCCATGGCCACAGTTGATTTTCCTCTTGCAACTTTCCTCTCTGCCCCATGGCTTCTGGCTGTTCACGACTCTGTTGCCTCATGGCTTCTACTCATGGTACTGCTTCGTGCCTTCTCATTGTATATCTCAGCCACTGTGTCACTTTAATTTGTCTTACTTGTCATCATGACTTCAAGACATAGCAAGAGGAAGGATGGGATTAAGTTGTTAATAACCTTCCAAAATAGAGCACATCAGACAGGCAGCATTCTTGCTTATGTTTAGCTTTTGGGTCAAGGATGAAGCCCCGGCTCAGCTGATTAGGGCCAGGAATGTGAACAATTTTGGATCATGTGACCCGAAGCACAGCAACTACCCGTGACCACTTTGCTATGAGTGGAACAGGCTCCCAGCACATCACGGACTGCCTGTATGCTAGACAGGTGGCCCATGTCTCTCTGACAGGCAAACCACCATGTTTAATTCATTACTTCTATGGCTTAATTGAGTCGTGTTTTTGGATACCAGTAAAGGGGCCAGAATTTACAAAAACCAAACAAAACGGAAGGACTCAGCTATACAGATTTATTTTTCTATGCTGTACATTACTCCACCAGATCCTGCTGGAAAGAGAACAAACATTTTTACAAAGAACGCTAATGTGATTCAAAACCAAATAGATGATGACTTTTGAAATCTAAGGTCATTGTTAATAAAGAATGGGCCACACCCACGTACGTACAATACCGAGTAGCGGTTCTTTTCATTTCCACTTTCCTTCTGTAAAATACACCTGGCATTACTGCTTCGTTATATTGACATTTCTTTTCATTTTTGAGAAATGGGATGATTGTTTACAGATTGAACACAGTTCTGTACCTCTTCTTGATACACTGAGACATTCATGTAAAGTACATAATAGTTGCTGATGTTACATTGTCATTTTTATTGTGTAACAAAAACTTCATTTCAGCCTTTTCTCCAAAGATCCATTGAGATTTTATGATAAAGCATTTTTTGATAAAGCGTTTAATACATTATAAAGAATGATCACAATTTTTTTGTTATTTATTAGGAAGAACTTAGATACTAGAATCTAAAAGTTAAAATGATAGTAAACAATAACATATAGCAACAATATGACAGTAAAATATCTTTCGCATACATGTAAAGTTCCCATAAATAAGTTACATCATTTGGAGTAGAGACAAGCATTAGGATTGCTGGCATTACTTCATTTCACCCCAGGGACTGATTATTCACTCTAGGAGTATTTCTCAGGAGTATATTTGGGTAAATAAATGTAACTACATCTGAAGACAAAACTTTATAAGCTCTTCTGGATGAGGTAATACCATATGAAAACAGTTGGGGATACCTGATCAGAAGAGTAATAATTCTAATGGTACCATTTAGCACAAGGATCCAAAGGGAAATGTTCAAAGCAAAGTCCTGTAGGATGTGATTCGGCAGCAGTTTCTCGGGAGGTGGCGTATTGGTTCGTCAGGTTAGTAGATGGAGAAAAGCAGTTTAAACTCAAGTTGATCATTGCAAGGCAGGTTTGCCAGAGGACTTGGAAAACGCAGCAGCTGTTTGCATAAGGGTTACTTCAAGGGTTCTCTTTTCTTTTTCTTTTTGAAAATATGTTACAAATTGTAATCCAAACCAATGAGCTTTAACTGATGTCCACGGTGAACTTTCTTTGAATCCTGCAGTGGGTTATGGTTTGCAAGTCATGGACTTTCTGAACCTTCATCTGATGGGCACCCAAGGGCAGTACATTCATGGTGGTGGCATTTAGAAAGCCTCAAGCCTTTTCTCAACGTTCTGTGTTCTGAAGCAAAGACCAAGTAGCCATTTGAGAACTCTTTCTTTCCCCACAGCTTACATATTTGGTCGGTGTGTGGACAGGGAATTTGGGGAGGGAGTCTTAAATTGCAACATTAAGTTCCTTAAAGTTAAAGCCACCTTCCAAATGTTGGATTTGAGTTGATTTTCTAACATCTTTATGTTTTCATGATACAGAGAGGGAATTAAGTTGAGAATGAGAATTGCGGGTATTGACATAGTCTTGTGACCTTTCTGCCTGGAGCGGGAATGAAACTCCGGAAGCTTCACTTTCCTTCAACCCTGTGGAATTGCCTGGGCGCCCCTGAGCCTTTCTCCTTCTGTATTTTTTTTTCCTGTCAGACACATTAGAAGGATTAGCACTAAATTGCCTGAATATGAGAGAGAGAACATGCTCTACGTTCTTACTCACGAAAATGAAGGAGGGGTGCATTCGATTTGCACAAGTACAGTTGTCTTGCTACCTAAGTACATAACTAGTGGTCAGAATTTAGGTTGCACTAGTCTTGTGGAAAGAATAAGGTAATAAACAAATCCAAGATGTTGCGATCATATACTTTATCTACTGATCAGAACTTATCAGCTCTAACCTGCTTTGCAGTTGCGCTAATAACAGCCTTACAAGAGGCACACGTATCCAATTCTGTAGCTCTGAGCAGCTTCCCTACACTTGTAAAATCCTAACATCCAACTTAAATTAACTAACCCTTGCCCTACAAATTTCAGTGGAAGTTGTCTGAGCATCTGTATAAAGAGCGTAAGTGAGAAGCAAGCCTAAAAACTCCAGTTTTTAATTCTTTTGTTTTCCTTTGTTGGGCTTTTCAACAAGTATTTAGTCACTGTTTATCATGTGTTCAGAATGTCTGGCACTCTGCTTAGGGAGCTGGCGATCCCGTGACAAGACACCTAGCATGAAAAAAGCTCAGGACAAGTAAGTGTTGACTAATTCAGGGAAATAATCTGAAAATACCTGTACTCTCTCCACACGTGTTGCCATGCTGGGTGGTGAGAATCTGAGGGCCAGTGGAAATCTAACACTTTCCTCTCTATAACCACAGGCGTGTTTTTTCATGTTTTATGGTTTCAATTCCTTTTACTCTAAAATGAGTATAAGAATGCCTACCGTGCTGGGCGCCCGTGGTGAGTAAATGACATGATGAATGTGGAAGCCCCTAGCACGGCGGCTGTCACACAACACGCGCTCAACATTTAACTCCAGGGGCACATCCCGCGTCCCTCAGGGAGGGGTGGGCTGTGGCAGGCGCACGGTTGCCGTAATGTTCAGCAGCCTCGTGAAGGTACGGGATGAAGACGGAGTACTGTCTTCATCTTCCGTAGAGTGACTGTCAGGTTGAACTCGGACTCACAGATCCTCTTCTGGTCGTTTTGTTTTAATCACATGATGGATCCAGGGTGAAGCAGCAGAAGAACAGGGCGAAGGGAGTGAAAGGGCAGTTGGCACACGTGAGAATAGTATGAATGATTGGGACTTGGGCTGAGGTACAAAGGCCCAAGGGAGACAGAGCCGGACGCTTACGAGCTCTCAGAACTAGAGATGGATTTGTAAACTGTTAAGGGTGTATATCCCTTGAAATATTAGCAAAAGCAATCTTAGAATGACAAAATGCAGGAGCGCACCCTTGAGAGCTTCTAGTTCAACCCCCTCATGCTGTAGATGAAGGAATTCTAGTCCAGGGAGAAGAGTTGCCTGAATTCACACGATGTGCTCACCCAGGGCTTACTGACCCCCTGCTGTGGGTCAGACATCGTTCCACAAGACAGGACAGGCGAGGTCTTTGTTCTTGTGGATTATATTTTAATCAGTGGAAGAGTAAAGAAACGAAGATGATTTCATAAGATGATTAATGAGGCTAAGAAAAGTAAACCAAGCAACCTGATAGAGAGTGACTGTAGTTCCCTGTAGAGGGTCACGGGAGGCCACTCTAATGATGGGGCATTTTCGCTAAGGCCAAAATGATACAAAGGAATGGCCATGTGACAAAACAGGGAAGGGCATTCCAGGTGGAGGAGACGGCAGGTGCAAAGCCAAGTGCGAACCAGCTTGGCTGGTTGGAGGGACAGAAAGACGGCCAAGTGCTGAGTGGTGGGGAGAGACAGACGAGAAGAGTGGTGGGAAAGGCAGAGGGCAGACACTGCACAGACTTGAGGACCATCGAGTTTGGAATTCTGAGCATGACTGGAAGCACCTGAGAGATTTAAGCAAGGCCGTGGGACGCCTGCCGTAACTTACATTTTTAAAATGTCTCTCTGACTTCTGTGTGGAGCCTGGATGGAAGGGGGATCAGAGTGGAAGCAGGCAGACAAGTAAGGTTCCTGTGCTTGTCCAGGTGAGAGATGGTGGTGGTTTGGGCCAAATCAGTGCCCGTGGAAATACGGATATTTGCAAGTCTACACGCTCCAGGAAGACTTGGCGCTGTCTCTTTTGTGCACTGAGGTATTCCAAGCTTCCAGAACAGTGCCTAGAACATAGTAAGTACTCAAAAAAAAATTCATTGACTCCATGAGTGAATAGTTATTTTTTAAACTTAGACTGGAATCAGATTTCAGATAAATAAAAGTGTAAGTGCTCAGTTCACGTATATTTGCCTTAGAGTTTACAACAGTAAATGTTTTTGAGGTCTTTTACTAAAATAAGTTCCGTATCCTTAGCAACCATGTACCCAACCCCTGGCATCTGCCAGTGCATT
The DNA here is from genome assembly GCF_048564905.1 of Vicugna pacos. NCBI lineage: Eukaryota > Metazoa > Chordata > Mammalia > Artiodactyla > Camelidae > Vicugna > Vicugna pacos. The sequence goes on from NC_133019.1 coordinate 19,069,061, forward strand.
CGGGGCAGCATGGGGGCCAGTGCAGTGACGGCAATGAGCCTGACCCAGTCTCTCCCCATCTTGAGTGTGGCATTCAGGCAGTGTTTGTGAAATCGGCACTGTCAAGTCTGGTTTTCTCACAATCTTGCTGTTAATTTAAGTACAACTTGGAGATCCAACAGGGGTGGGTAGCCCACACTGAACAATGAATGCGTGTGAGTTTCTCAGGAAAAGGAAAAGCCTTAGGGTGATTCCCTTTACTGCCCGCCACCCACTTCTGTTGTGCTGGGGAAGGAAACACACAAGTTCCCAGCCCGCTCTCCATCCATCCGCCTCTTTACCACCTGTCCTGTGCATTTCACAGATCACAATCAGCACTTCATTCATGCCAGAACAGGTGTATGGGCCTTACACGCACTAACTCACTTAATCCTCACCCCAAAAAACATGAAATATTGTTATTACTCTTATTCCTACTTGATGGATAAGGAAACAGAGGCACAGAGAGGATTAATCACACAGTTAATAAAGATCAGTGGCAGCATTCAAACGAGTCTGTCCGACAGTGATTCAGCCTCTCAGCATTTTAATTTCCTCATTGGTAGAATGGAATAAAAATACCTACCTCATAGAGTTGTTGTAAAGATTCAGTTGGCTGATGGACATAATCATGCCTGGCTTAGGATCAGCACCATACAAACCTTAGCTCTGACCAGCTTTCCTAAGGAAATTACTTTTTACAAACATGATTTTTATGGGTGCAGGATCACCCCTCTCTCTTACGTCCAATATTGACTGAATGGCTTCACAGTGATGAATGGAGAACTCATTCATTATCCCCAAAGTTGAGCAAATACGTATTGATTGACCCTGGGTCAGAGACGGTGCGAGGCTCTCAGGTCACCAAGAGAAATGAGACGTGGTATTTGTCCTCAGAAGGCTGACAGTTGGTGGAACAAACAGGTACATGACAAGTGATTCAATACAGTTTGGCAAATGCAGAGGTGACCCTGGATGCTTTCCCAGGTGGTTTGGGTAACAGCTATAAATAGATTAAGAAAGAGATAAGACAAACCTAGGAAGACAGAAAGCCCTGTGGCCAGATGAGGGGCTGGCACTTAAACTCTAAGTTTGGCCTCAGTGTGAACAGCTCATCTTTGCTGTGGCACCTTCCTTATGTTACCAAAGAGTAGGTTCCTGTCTCATTGCAGAAAGAATTCAGAGACAAGATGTGGAGGTCAGGAAAGCAAAGCAAAGATTTATTAAGCAACAGTACACTCTCAAGGGGAGAGCGGGCAGACTCAGGTGAGTAGCTGCCCTGAGTTTCTTTGGCAAGCTGGTTTTATGGGGTGTAAAAATGAATGGATATATATTGAGGAGGGAGTGATTTAGGGTTGTATTCCCTGATTTTCATGCCAACTCCACCTTCCCAAAGGGAGGAGGGATTTTTGTCCCTGTTTAGTCTGGATCAGAAGTGTCATGACATCGGTGCATGATGTGTATTTCTTATCTGCAAGGCTAATTTTATTGTAATGAGGGCATAATGAGCAAAAAGGTTACATTCGGATATGCCAGAGATTCCTGCTTTCTTTGTCTTCCTCTAGGATCCTTGTCACCCCAAAAATCTGTGATTTCCTGTCAGTCTGGAGGTTCTTGCTTTTCTTTGCCCAAGGACCCCCCATGGTTGACAAAATGTGTGGTTTCCTGCCATTTGGCCCATGCCCCCCTTTCTCTGCTTATACCTGGCTGTCTGCCTGCTCTAACACTCAGGGTGACTGATCAGTAAGAAATGACTGGCTGTGATCTGAACCAGTATGGGAATGACACATCTTTCATGTTACTTAATTTTTGTTTTCCTTTTGTTGTGACTTTATGTCAGAAGAGAATAAACAGCCAAGAAGACAGTACTAGTCAATTTAAAACATGTAGAAAAAGTTGTCTTTTATTTTAGGTTGGGCAAACTCAATCACTGTCATTCAAGGAGATTAAATAGACTAACTTGCCTCTAATGCTGGTGCCTTTATTCATTGCCACCTTTTGAGTTCCAAGTTTTATTGTTTTTGTTATCTCTTGCCTGCTATAGTTCATCACTTTTCCTTAACTGAGCGTCCCTTCCTCCAGACTTCCTTCTATGATTAACTTTACTACTATCAAAAGAACACATTTTTTTTTCAATATATCTGCTTGCTTTTTTCTAATCCCTGCTCCTTCCTGAATTTCAGCTGTGGGCTGAGCCAAAAAATAGGCTTTGATATCAGGGGCAATGGCAGTCAAAAAACAGTCCTTTCAATAGTTAACAATCTTATAGTTACCAGGAGAAAGGGGCTGGGAATGGCTTTGGGAGTTTGAGATTTGCAAATGCTAACCACAATATATAAAAATAGATAAAAAGCAAATTTCTTCTGTATAGCACACAGAACTATATTCAGTACCTTGTAATAACCTTTAATGACAAAGAATATGAAAACAAATGTATGCATGTATATGCATGACTGGGGCATTATACTGTACACCAGAAATTGACACAATGTAACTGATTAAACTTCAATAAAGAAAAGAAAGAAAAGGAAAAATTAAAACAAGCAAAAAAATTTAATGGCAAACAAAACATAACAAAAACAGTGCTTTCAGAAGTGCAAACAGGGAGAGGAGAGGCCAGGCCCTGGATTGTTAAGCTGCCTGTGCAGCCACTGAACAAGGGCTTTTGCATTCTTTACTCTGCCCTTCCTGGCTGATAACTCACCGCAGTTGTCCTAAAGCCTTCCCTGGAGTATGAGCGATAGGGAACCTAGACCTGGAAGTGTCACCTTTCTGGAACAGGAAAACAAAGGCACAACCCTGTCCCAAGATGCTGAGTTTCCCTGAGGGTTCCAGGGATTGAAAGGTCCTTGCTTGGACAGATTGATCCTGCATCTGCTATGACACTAATTCAATGTTTAGGCTCTGACACAGTTCCCGCCCCATGCACTCATATGTGCTTTTCTGTGTGTTGTGGTTGCTAGGCAATATAAAACCAAAAAAATGTGTTTGAATTCCTGTGTAGGAACATTTTAATGCTGCTTTAATTTCCTACAATTCAAGTAACAAATCCACTTTTGCAGGATTCAGTGTAATGGAACAATTCGTTATAGGGTTCCCTGATGACTGAAACTGTAAGACTAGGGTAGGGTGGGGGATTTGGGGGACATTTGGTCCTTGAAGCCAAGAGGAGAGGGTTGATAGAGATCATGAGTTTTAGCTGCCTGGAAGGCAGAAGAAGGTGTAATAAGATGGGTCATGTACTGGAAGGCCAGCTGTGAAAGCAGACAGATACATTTATGGAAGCCAAGAAAATAAGAAAAGTGGAGGAAACAAAATGTGAGTTGAGGAGATGAAAAGGGAGGTGAGAATAGCAAAAAGAGGACCTGATGCCCTCGGCAAGGAGAGCTGGGAAGCGAACTATTTTGAGAAATTGGAGATTTTTCAGACAAGAAAATGGAAACTATAATTCCTATTTTCTGGCTTAGAGGCCTTGTTTGCTTTCAACATGTCTAACTGCTCTCTCTTCAATCACATTTAAAGGATCATTGCCACCTTTTTAATTGGCAAAAGCCATTTTGAGCTTAGATCAATTGCAATGTTTATTTAAAAAAATTTTTTTAATTGAGGTATATAGTCAGTTACAATGTGTCAATTTCTGGTGTACAGCATAATGTCCCAGTCATGCATATATATACATATATTTGTTTTCATATTCTTTTTCATTAAAGGTTATTACAAGATATTGAATACAGTTCCCTGTGCTCTACAGAAATGTTTTTTAATCTGCTTTTATATATAGTGGTTATCATTTGCAAATCTCAGACTCCGAAATTTATCCCTTCCCACCCTCTTTCCAAACAATTGCATTGTTTATTTAATGGGATTAGTAGTCCCCAGAGACAGTGAGATGTGTCCGGAGGCTTTAGAATGAGGCTTGATTTCTCATCCCAGCTCTCCATCCCAGACAGCTCCCTCCTGTTGGTCTCTGTAAGCGAGGACACCACATCTGGGCAGCATTATGACTGCAGAATCCTAGGAGATGGTGGCTGCTCCATGCATAGTGTCTGCCCTCATTTGTTATTGTTTTTATTTCACCTGAAGACAAGAGGATTGACCTGATTATGCTTTGAGCCTCATTTTAGTTTCTATAAGATTTCTCAGTGATTTAATTCTGATGTGAGAATGATGAGTCCTTTGACCATCCATTTCAGACCAGAAGGTTATCTTTCAGATAATCTCATCTGTGTCCATTTCTTAAAATTGTGCATAACAAACCATCCCAAAGCTTAAAGGCTTCAGATGACTTATATCATTAGCCCGCAGTTCTCAGCTGGGATCGCCCGGGGTCACTCATCTGGCTCCAGCCGTCTGCGGGCTGCACGGTGGCCGGATGGTCTGAGACGGCTTCACCCACGTCCAGCAGTTGGTGACGGCGCTCGGCTAGGCCCCTCCCTCTATGACCCATCCTCTCGGAGGCTAGCCCATGCTTCTTCACACCAGAGGATCCAGATTCCGAGAGGGAGACGGCAGGAGCTGCCAGGCTTCTTGAGGCCTGGGCTGGGAACTCTCACAGGCTCACGTCATCACTTTCAGGTGCTCTAAGCAAGCCCAAGGCCAGGGGGCAGCAGAGGGACAAAATCACCGCACAGAGCGGGGTACCTTCAGCCGGAATCGTGGGGGCACCTTCAGCCGGAATCGTGGGGGCCTGCTTTGTAAACAGTCTCCCGCATCATTTAACCCTCTTTCACAAATGAGGAAAACAAAGCCAATAAAGTTAAACACTTGGCCAGGATCACCCAGCTTAGAGCCTGACCCCTGTCCAGTGCACTTTCTGCTACCTGATGGCAACTCCACAGCAGGCCAGGTTGTGGTTCTTGGGGAGCAGACAGGTGGGGCCAAAGACTGGAAGACAGAGAGACAACCGCATATCATTTACTGAGCACATTCTCAGTGGTTAATGCATAATTAATTAGTAATGAAAACAGAGATGGGGACAGAGACCTGCTCAGAATAAAGGTGGACCAAAAAAAAAAAATAGTGAGAAGCAAAGGTCAATGAGGGCTGGGGGCACAGCAGGGAGGACAAGGAAGAGGAGAGGGGAGGCGGGTTCAGTCCTCAAGGATGGAAAATAAAGAAAAACAAATTTAAGTCAGGAGGAGGAACCTCAGGGGACAGACTCATTCGGCAGGTGCTGGAATGGAACTGAAGGCAGGACACAGCCGACTATGATTTCTGTGAAAGAAGAAAGAGCAGAGCATTTTGACATGGAGCAGAGAGGACTGGTGCTCAGCAAGAAAGGACCTGATTTGGTTTTGTCAAGTTAATCAGCCTTGGGGGAAGAGCAAATCACAGGTGTAGACAGCAGGCCCTCGTGACGTGCTGAGTCAAGCTGGACTAATGGAGCAGACAAGCTCTGTGCTGGCAGTTTGTGTCTCTGTGTGTATACACATATGTCCTTTGTCACCCCGAGGTTCTTCTCACGGGCAGGAAGTGGACTGCATGCTTTAAATGACTGGCTGAGTGTATAATAAACCGAAGTAGATTGGGAAGAGCCCTGTGCAGGCTGGCCGTGAACTTGAATTTCACTCAGCGAGAAAATGTTCTCTCTTGTCAGACTGAGGCCAGCTGAAACTTAACACTGATTTCTTAAGTTTCACACATCAAGGCACCCCTACTTAATGTCCTGATTTTTTTAATTTTACTCACAGTAAAATTTATTTTCATTGATTTCATTTAACATAATTTCAAAGTAGGTCTGTGGCCCTAAGATGAGCAAAAGAACAAATGTGCTAAATCTCATTAAGAGATGTTTTTCATACTGTTCCTCTGAGTAGGTTTCAGGGGCCCCAATGGTGATACCTAACATTTTACCCCCGGAGACTTTATGCACAGACACAGGAAGAAGAGAGACCACCACCATACAAGAACCAAACTGTATGAAGGTACTAATGACAAGCAGCTCTCGTGTTATACTCTGTCCAACTCTTAGTGTCATAACGATTATGACTGATCTTTTTCTCCGTAAAGTTCAGTTTTTTTTGTTTGTTTTAAGTAAAATGTCAGAATAAGTGAAAATGCTGTACTTATTTATCTTAAGACACTAAAAATAGTGGAAGTTTAAACATTCGTCAAGTCCAAGCTGGGCCATGACTACTACTGATGGGGTTTACCCAACACACTAATTCCAAGTTTGGCGACCATCAGCAAACTGGCACCCGCAATTAAGCCTGCAGGCATAAACTTTCCAGAGTGGTAGAATCTCATCCCCATGATGCCAGCCAAGGTTCCAGATGTAGCTAAGAAAACCCAAATGTTCCTTGGATCCTGAGACAGCTGATAGGCACCCAGGCCCGCTAAACCCCCGAAGAAGAGCCCAGCAGCCAGGGATGGGACACTACCTGCTTTTGCATAGCCAATGATCCCACCGGAAGCAACCAGTGCTGCATAGCCAAAGCCAATCCAATGTAAAGGCACTAGTGGGCCAGAGTCCTTCTGCATTGTGCCCTTTCACTCTGTCCAGACAGAACGTTGCACCAGGCCTGCACCTCCTTCTAGAAGGTCTGCACAGGCCAAGGAGAGCACACAAGCCGTCTTAATGTTCTGATTTTGTTTTTCTTTTTTTGCTAGTGTTTAGCTGATTTGATATTTTGGGGTTTTGGGGGGTTTTTTAGCCTAAACCACTGGTTTTGCAATTGTTGTGCTCTTTTTGGTACTAGAAGCTTGGTCAACCACTATGAGTGACAGGCTGTATTTATTCTATAGTGCTTGGGGCTTTTATATATAAGATTAAGGAGGTAAGTTACTGTTACCCAGAGTATTTAGACTTTTATGTCATTCATAGTATCTCTCCCTAGGGTTATCCTTACTCCAAGGGCCAGAACTATTTGTTACTTCTTTAGTGCTAAGTAAACACAGTGCCATTTCTGACTGCCTTACCCTTGAATTTTCTCACTCTTGTCTGTGCGTGTTCACCCCCTTTCTTGAAAACCTTGGATTATTTCTGCTTTAAAAGCCACTGAATTTCTTCAAAATCTTGCCCTTTCATTTATCTACATACAACCACTCTCTGCATTTCATTTCTCATTGTCTTCAGGAGACAAATGAACATAAACTACAGATTAATTATGTTTTACCCACCGTAGACCTCATCAGAATGAGGTTTCTATGACTCAGTGTTCAGAATTTAATCAGAATAAAAGAAGCCTGGGGAAAATAATTAGAGCAAATAAGAAAAATAGTGAGTTTCTTTTTTTTGAATGACTTTATTCTTTTAGAACAGTTTCAGGTTCCCAACAGAATTGAGCAGAAAATACAGAGAGTTCACACACAGCCCTCCCCACCCACCCACACTCCCTTACCCTCAACACCTCTCATCAGTGCGGCATATTTGGCACAATCGATGAACCAACATGGGCACATTATTATCAACCAAAGTCCACAGTTTACATTAGGGCTCACTCTTGATGTTGTACATTCTATGGGTTTTGACAAATGCATAACGACATGTAGCCACCACTATAGTATCCTACAGAATACTTTCATTGCCCTAAAAATCCCTTGTGCTGCATCTATTCATTCCTTCCTCCCTCTCCCCAAGCCCCTGGAAACCATGATCTTTTTATTGTTTCCGTAGCTGTGCCTATTCCAGAATGTCATTTGGTTCGAATCGTAGTTTGTAGCCTTTTCAGACTGGCTTCTTTCATTTAAGTAATATGTCTTTTAAGTTTCTTCCATGTCTGTTATGGCTTCATAGATCTTTTTTTTTTTACCGTACATTTATTTTTTAATTTGCATATATGTACTGTTCATTCTTTCTAAGAATGTTTAGAGCTTTAGCTTTTTAAGCTTACATAGTTACCAAAGGAATAAAGCCAATATTAAACATACCAATTCCAATGAAAAACTCTAAGGCATTGACTTACAAACTGATAAAATGTACAATTACCAAAACATAAAATATAATTGGTAAACAGACATATGGGAAGGTGTTCAAACATCATCACTTACCAAAGAAATGTAGCATATTTTTTTAAGAAAAGGAAACAAAAATTCTTAGAAGAAACAAAGCTGCCCACAGTTATACACATGCCTTGAAAGTGTTACATTCAGAACATAGAAATACTCAAAATGATAATATTTACTCTTCCAAGTGCGTACACTGCTGGCATGAGTAACATTGCTATAGCCATCTTGAGAAGCATTGTGGTCATGTGTATAAAGAATCACAAAAATGTTTTGACTCTCTGAGGCAATAATTCTACTTCAGTGTCTGTCAGAGTCACTGTGAAAATAGAAAATGTGCACTGATGTTCATTACAGCAATATTTATTAGGGAAAATCACAATGTTCTGCACCAGAGTTTATTTAGTAAATAAATCATGGAAATCATAGCAGTTTGAATATTATGCAAATATTTAATGATTGCTCCAAAGATGAGTAATGTTGTAGGTATTTTGTGTATAATTTTTTGAAGATTATATACCCATTATCTGAATGAATGGCATCTTCTATGCACCTATGGAAATCAGAAATTGCGGAATCTTCCTTGACGTGTCTCTGTCCTTAACCTTCCAAAGTTACTTCATCACTTGGTGCACAGTTTTAACCGCTAAGTAGCTCTGAAACGCTTTCTACTTTTCCTCCACTTCACCACCACCGTCCTGGTCCAAGCAAACCCCTCGCTCTCCTAGACCCTGTAAGTACCCTGACTACTCTCTCCTGTTTTCCGCTGGAATCTTGTCTCCACCTGATGCTAGGATGATCTTTAAAAAAAAAACACAAAAAAAACCCATAACTTATTGAGGTATATTTGACATTATTCTTTAGTTTACAAACTTTTTAAAAAATTATTTTACAGCATTAGTTTCAGGTGTACAACATAATATTCAATATTTTTATATATTGTGAAATGATCACCACAATAAGTGTAGTTAACATCCATTATTACCACACATGGTTACAAAATGTTTTTTCTTGTGATGAGGACTTGTAAGATCTCTGCTCTATTAGTGATTTTGAAATATTCAGTACAGTATTATTAACTATAGTCACCATGCTGTACATTCCGTCCCCATGGCTTGATTATTTTGTAACTAGAATTTTGTACCTTTTGACCGTGTTCACTGATTTGTCCCACCCCGTCTCCCCCTACTCCTGGCAGTCACCAGTCTGTTCTCTATATCTATCAGCTTGTTTGTGTTGTTGTTTAAATCTCACATATAAATGAGGTCGTATATTTGTCTTTGTCTAACTTATTTCATTTAGCATAATGCCCTCGAGGTCTATCCATGTTGTCACAAATGGCAAGATTTCATCATTTTTTGTGGCTGAATAGTATTCCATTATATACACACACATATATTCCTTCATATATGTGTATATATTTTGCATCTTCTTTTTCTATTCATTCATTGATGGACACTTAGGTTGTTTCCATATCTCAGCTATTGAAAATAATGCTGCAGTGCATACAAGAGTGCACATATCTTTTTGAATTAGTGTTTTCATTTTCTTCAGATAAATACCCAGAATTGAAATTGCTGGATCAAATGGTAGTTCTATTTTTAATTTTTTGAGGAGCCTGTATACTGTTTTCCACAGTGGCTGCACCAAGTTACATTCCGACCAACACTGCACGAGAGTTCCCTTCTCTTCTTGTCTCTGCCAACACTTGTTCTTTCTCATCTTTTTGATAGTAGGCATTCTGACAGGTCTGAAGTGATATCTCATTGTGGTTTGATTTGCATTTCCCTGATCATCAGTGATGCTGAGCATCTTTTCATGTGCCTGTTGGCCATCTATATGTTTTCTTTGGAAAAATGTCTGTTCAAATCTTCTGCCAATTTTTTAATCAAATTGTTTGGATTTTTTGCTATTGAAGTTTATGAATTTTTAAATATGTTTTGGTAATTTACCCCTTATCAGATAATGTGATTTGCAAATATTTTCTCCCCTACAGTTGGTTGCCTTTTCATTTAGTTGATCTCCTTTGCCGTGCAGACGCTTTTTAGTCTAGGATGATCTTTTGAAAGTGCAAATCTCATATGTCATGCCCCTGCCAAGTCATAAATGCTTTCTCATTGCTCCAGGACTAAAGGTCAAATTGCTTAACCCAACCCCAAATATTGCATGATGTAGCAGCTAGCTGCCTTTCTGCTCCCTGCCCCCCTCACCAGTTAGTCTTCTCCACGTCCACATTCCAGCCAGGCCAGCCTCGTTTCAGTTCCTCGCTTCTTTCCTTGGGACGCACTTGCTCCATAGCTGCTTCTCTTCTGCCTGGAAAACTCTCTCCCAGAACCATCTACCCACTACCTTTTTGCTTCATCCCTCATCCTTCAGGCCATGTGTTACCTTCTTAGGGAAGTCTTTGCTTCTGCTTCACGTAACCAGGTCCCCTTGTTATATGTTCTCATAGCATTTTATATACATATTTTTTCCCCAATTTAATTTTTTATTATTTGCCCCCACTCCTACGCCAGCAGAATGAATGTAAATTCCATGAGGGCCAGGACTTGACTGGTTCACTGCTCTTTGTCCAGAGTCCAAACGTGTGTTGAATGAATAAATCGTGCTTACCACTCTTTGTTACTTACATTTTCATCATTACTGGACTCATATCTGTCTCTCCAATTAGCTGGTAAGCTCTCTAGGGTAAGAGCTTATATCTGCTCCGCTCACCATTGTATCGCTGCGTCTTCTCTGTAGGAGGCCTTCCACAAATGTATATTTCATAAATTTTATTACAGTCATGTGAAAAATGCAGAAGAAAAATAAAGTAATATTGATTGCTTCAGGATTGTGAAAATATGACTGATATTTTCTCTATAAGAAAAATTATAATAAAACTAATATAAATTTAAAAGTCACAATTAAACAAAAAGAAAAAATAGGTCCACATATTGTCCTTATGGAATAAAAATAATTTTTAAAAAGCTAGAAATGGGATTGATGCCTGTAATTATTTTACTCTAACAGATGAGGGGTTTTGATTTTTTTCCCTAGTGTGTCCAGGAGGGTATATCATTTTCACATAGCTACAAACATAGATAAAATGTTGTCTTTTGTTTTTTTCTGCTTCATTTTATATCACTTGCATTTTTCCAAGACGCTGCATTACCTGAGTAATTATTTTTAGCAACTGCTTAATGTTCAGTTAATGTACTTTGCAGGGGGCAGGGAGGCGTTTCTTAAGTTTTATTTCCTAAAGTAGAATTCACACACTGTGTGAGTATTCACATAGAGGTACAGATTTCTGACCTCACTGGCCAGACGTTAAAAAAGAAACTGGTGGTGACGGATGTGATGCAAGAATGGAATGAGTGAGATGAAATTAAACGGAGTGTGATTACTGTAAAAGAGAGTCAATGTTACATCGTGCCGTTAGCAAAAGAATAAGAAAGTTATGTTTACTAGTATGTTCCTAAGTCAGGTAGCTCGACTGTCCTCTGAAATGACAAGGGTGCGTGGAGGAGTAGGTGGGCTGGATGGTCCTGAATGTTGGAGTCGGACGATTTGGGAGGGTTTTGAGAAAGCAGAAGTCATGTCCAAATGAGGGGCATTAACACGTGAGGAGCTGGTAAGTCGGCGGCAGCGAGTGCTGGCTAGAAGCGGGTGTTTGTGGTCTCTTAGTCTGTCAGCAAGAGCAGTAGCTGTCAAGACAGGAGTGACCTGCACAGGGGTGGTGGAGGCATAAGGGGAGGCACCAATGCAAAGTGTGTGGCCCAGACGTGATGACTGCTTTTCAAAATGCAAGTCTGGGCAGGAAGGCCTCTGGCTTCCCTCTCAATTATTTTCTAAAATGACAGTATCATAGCCCCAAGCAGGAGCCGGACTTGCAACCACCACAGTTCACTGCCCTTAACCCCAAATGAGCCACTCTGCAGCTGTCTGGCTCACCGCTTTCTTAGTAACACCAAGTCTCCAACACTTGAGCTTCCCAGAGGACCCTGGGTAAAGGGCGCCCGTGGAGTCACATGAAATTCTTTCCAAAACAGCAGAACTTCGCGAGCTGGGAGCCCAGCAACCAGCCTGGCTCTTTTGTCAGAGCTTTGTCAAGCTGGCCGCTGGCTGAGACGTGCCATTATGTTCTCCAGACTCCCCTTTCTGCTCTGTTGGCCTCAGTCCAGGGCTGTCTCCCTCTGGATTTAACATCTCTCATTTCCAGACAGATCTAGGGTCCTTTTGAATGGAGCAAAATGATCTGCTTTAAAAAAAAAAATCAAAACCAATGATTTAATTAAGGGCTTAGAGCAGCATATTCATTTGAGAGAAGATTAAGCGAGAAGGGGCAGGGAAGAAGGAAAAAGAAATAATGGCAGAATTGTGGTTCTGACGTTCTGGAAGCCTGGGTCGGTCACATCTTGCTTAGGCTGGCTTTTCCTGTCCATCTCAAAGTACACTGTCCCTCACTGCTGAGCATTAGCTGCGCCCTCATTCATGGGCTTTTGTGGTGTTGTGTTTAAAGAATTCCACGATCTAAGACCATTGCATTCAACAGTTTCTTTTCTGCATGGAAGCTTTGATCTTTGACCACGGGATGGGCAAGTAAGGGCCCTGGCTGTTACAGTCAGTTACTAGTGAATCCCCATTGCCTAAGCAGGGGCCTGCTGATAAACATTGCTCAGTAAACAATGAAAGAATGAATGGATGAATGGATGAATGAATGAGTAATCAGAACTTGAATACTCTAGTTTCTCCATGTCATTAAAATATCTATCATTCAAATGCATTATTAGGTCAAATTGGCACTATGCTCAACCCACGATGTCCTCAGCGACTTGATAATTTCAACTACTAGCAAAGACTTTTAAATTGTCATTATATTTATATGAATACAGCCAAGATATATATACACAGTGGTAAAAAGGAAACTCCAGCTACATCCAGTTTTCCCCCTGGACTCAGAGTTCACACAGCGCCTCCACTAGGCAAAGTTTGGCCCATCACATGAGTTTGCACTTGATGTGAAGAAATTTAAAGGGTGCATTACTTTTGTTTGATTTCAGCAAACTCCAGAAGACAAAGAGAGATATCAGATGGCTTCAAGGAGTGACTGGTGAATGGTTTGAAGAAATTCAAAGAAAAAAGTTTTGCAATGAAGCAGATGTTAGCCAGATGTTAAAGCAACCACTTGCATACAGGCTGAGGAAGGGGATGGCAGAAAATGGTAAGAAAAAAAATAATTAGATCTACATTTTTTTCCCTTATAGCATCTCATTGTAGATAAGGGCTCAATGGGTTCTCCAAATTAATCAATCAATGTTTAGGACTTTTTAAATCATAAGGGATGGAAGTTTTATAACACAATGCACAATAAAAAGAGTAAACTGAAAATGACTGTAATGTCTTGGGGGTATGTTTTTATAATCAGGCAAGATAGCGTAGTGGTTAAGAACACAGGCGTCAGTATCCAAAAGGGCCTGGATTCAAATCTCCACTCTGTCTATACATTCTCTATTCTATCAGAATTCATGTGACTCTTTTCAAGTTATTTATTCCCTATAAGCCTCAATTTTCTCATCTTTAAATGGGTATGATAATACCTACCTCAGGGAGGATATGAGAATTGAATAAGATTATATGTATAAAGTACTGAGCTCTAAGACAGTAAGCACTTAAATGGGATGATGATACAGAAGGAGGGGGTGACAGAGAAGAGAAGGGGAGGGAGGGGGAAAGTGGTAGGGGAGCCACCACCCTTCTGGTACTTTGGTAACTTAAGCCCCATAAATGAGTTCAAACAAATGCCCTCCTGGGACATTCCAACTCTGTGACTTTCAGCATTTCTCTTACCTTCAAAAATCATTTATTTTTTTTTAACCTATAAATGAGGATAATAAAACCTGCTTTCTCAAGACTATTTGAGAATAACAAAGTACATTAGAAATTTAAAATACTGTAACAATATAAAGTATTGTTTCTGCTGATAGAGTCACATTGACTGCTTTTGTTATATGTTACTAACTTTAGTAACATCAAGAAACATGTAACAATATTTCTAAATTTATGTGTTGGCAATATTTTGCAACTCCCATAATAAAGAAATGTATCTAAAAAGATTCACAAGTCAGATTTTTAGATTCACCCCATATATAGCATGGTGACTTTCCCTTTACCTTGAATTCCTCAAACGTTTATAAACTTAGTATGTCTAAAAGTATTACAGTGTGATGGACTTGGTATATGTTGATCTTGTCTTAGGATTTTTAATACTCATATTTTTTTCATTGATGACCAATTTTTTTTAATTGAAGTATAGTCAGTTTACAAATGTTGTATCAATTTCTGGTGTACAGCACAATGCTTCAGTCGTACATGAATATACATACATTTGTTTTCATATTCTTTTTCACCATAAGCTACTACAAGATATCAAATACAGTTCCCTATGCTATATAGTATAGATTTGTTTATCTGTTTTATATATACCAGTCAGTATCTGCAAATCTTGAACTCCCAATTTATCCCTTCCCACCCCTTCTCCCCCTGGTAACCACAAGTTTGTTTTTTATGTCTGTGAGTCTGTTTCTGTTTCATACATAAGTTCATTTGTCTTTTTTTTTTGTTTTTTAGATTCCACATATGAGTGATATCATATGGTATTTTTCTTTCTCTTTCTGGCTTACTTCACTTAGAATGACATTCTCCAGGGCCATCCATGTTGCTGCAAATGGTGTTATTTTATTATTTTTTATGGCTGAGTAGTATTCCATTAATACTCATATATTAAATGGTATGTTATCTATACATACATATTATGCAGATCTCTGTTATGTGCATACCCACATATAAACCATATATGTAGCAAACGCATATACACAGAGCTAGATTTTTGATGGGAATAAAGAACACTCTCAAAGGCTTTATTTCCTTTTCCTTTACTTCCTTTGGTATAAAAAGTTACATTATCTATCAGTATGGTTTTAAAGGCACCAAAACAAAAATTTCTGAAGTACAGGGTAGTTAAGAACAGCATGAGAATTGAATGAGGTCCCTGACACCTTACCTTTGGCTTTGGATAGCCTTGGGGAAGACACATTGAGAAAAATCTCACCGCTGGTGTGAGGGGAGGGACATTCTACAGAACCGCAGCACACAGTATGTACTGAAAGGTTCCCTCCCCTTTGTGAGGGTTTTCTCCACTCAGCAGAACCTTCAGAGGCAGAGGACTCGCCCTGATTCCTAATGTCTTCACGTGGGGATGCCTGTTGAACTTCCAGTTTCTATAGGGGGCAGGGGTGGGAGGCCTTAGTCCTCCGAGATATATTTACCTGCAAATATTTTTTTTTGCAACATTTTATGACAAAAAATTTCAAACATCAAGAGAAATTGAAATGATATCACCATCTAGATTCTACAAATAACATATTGTTATATTTGCTTTATCACATATCTATCCATGCATCCATCCATACTTAATCCACCTTTTTTTTTATTGAGGTAGTCAGTTTACAGTGTTGTGTCAATTTCTGATGTACAGAACAATTTTTCAGTCATACACTAATATACATATATTCGTGAAAATATTTTAATCTTGCAAAATGTTTGCAATTTTCTTTTAGAGCCGACAGAATTACAAACATCAAGATCGAAAAATACCCCTAATCCGAGAAACCCAACATCCGTGCCTTCTGGGCAGAGCTACAGATCATCATTTGCTTCCCTGTTCTCATTCAGAAAATCCAGAAAGGAAACTTCAAAGCTTCAATCACTGGGACAGAAAGGGTGAGTTAAATTTCGATCATGTGACAGCTAATTCGTTATCTGATACCAGAGGCCAGCAGCCTGTTTTGTGTTCAGAATGTTTAATGTTTGTTCTTAGAGTTTAATTTCAGATAGTAACAAAGGAAACAGGACTGAGCAAAGTTCTTAAGAAACCATAAAACCGGGCTAATTTGAATTGCAACTTCTAAGCAACTGCACAGGTCTCAGGAAGTGGCCTTGGTGAGCGATGGGTTAAATGTTGGGAAATAATTACTGACAGATTCTCCTTTGCCCCAAGACCCTGGTCTATGCCCTGGTTGGGAAGATACATTTAAATTGAAACTACTCCTTCTTTGGGGAGTATATGTGTCAGGAGAGATGGGATATAAAGAGTAAACGAGTGTAAATGAGATGAGCAGAGAGTAGAGAAAAACTGAATTTGGAAACAGAGAGGAAAAAATATTACCACCATTAGAAATATTGAGGGCAGCCGTTCTGATGTAGCTGCCCAGAATTTAAACTGAAGGTGGAGGAGGAGAAACTTTGGGGGCAATGGAGGCATCGTTCCAGATGGCTCCCAGTTGAGAACTGTGTAAATCAGTTCATCTTGACTCATTACGTTGTTGGATTGTTTTGTGAAAAACGAACAAGGCTTTGCTTCCAGTCAAGCTGACTGCTAAATATTTTCAGCCTGTCTTCCTGGTTGAAAAGCTTCCCACCCTCTTAAGGTGTTGGCTTGGCACGTGACGTGTTCTGTGTGTGCCATTAAGCGTGCATTGCAGCGCTAAATAAAAGGGGTTGGAGGTCACTCTTGCTGAAAAACAGTAGGCAGCCAGCAGCTGGTGAGGCTTATAATGAGGCTCCCGGACTTGGAGCCCAGCTCTGTCCTTCCCTCTTGCAGAAATGGAAGGGTTTTTGCTTCCAGTTTTCCCCTGAGGCTGTTTTTGTCTTTGATGAAATAATGAACAGCTGAACAAAATGTAGATTTATGTGATTGTTTCTACCAGAGTCACTTCCAAGGAAATATTCTTCAAATAGGTGAGTTGTTTTTCTTTGTAAAAAAGAAAAAGGAAAAAAATGTTTTGAAACACTAGTAATTCTCTCATTTGGGAAGTTAAACTTGAGGAGTATTTCCTTTATAGGAAATATTTTTTTAAGGAGAAAACAGACATTCCTAACGTGCGGGGAGCTGGGACTTAGGATGTAATTTGTGTTTCAGGTGATTTTCTCTAAGGCAGAGTTTTTTATATATAGCTGAACAATCTAACATTAGACAAGTGTAGAAAAAGTTGTGGAAACTGTTGACTTTATTGACAAATTATTTCCAAGCTCATATTGCAAATTGCTGCAAAAGTGGACCAAAGAAGATAAAAGATCTATAATCTTCATTCAAGGTATCATGTATTTTGGTTATAGACCAAATGGAAAAAATTGAAACTCTTGCAAAATTCTGTTCAGCCACTGTTCTTCTGTAACAAAATTACTTGTAGCTGTCTTTTAACCAGACACAGCATGCAAAAATGAGACAAATGTAAGCATATGTGTGTGTGTTTAGCACTTTTTAGAATGTGTCATCTTTAAATACATTTTTTTAAAGGGATTGAGACGATCCTTTTATTTTATTTTACTTTATTTTGGGAGGGGGGAGGTAATCAGGCTTATTTATTTTAATGGAGATATTGGGGATTGAACCCAGTACCTCGTGCATGCTAAGCACTCAATCTACCACTGAGCTATACCCTTCCCCTCCAATACATTTTATGTTCAAACCATAAGTGGGAGTAATTGTGCTGGTGCCGAATATAACGAAGGCACTGGGTTGTTTTTGTTTTTGTTTTTGTTTATTTATTTATTTATTTATTTATTTATTTATTTATTTATTTTTGCTGCTAAGAGGTTTCAGAAGATAAAACGTAAAAGTACACCCTTTTTTATTTTAAAATATGAGTATGACCTAAATATCTGGGTATAAATCCGGAACGTGACTATGTGCGTGTTGGACCGGGAGGGGAGGGTTGTTATACTATGGGTACTACGGTAGGAATTTAACTCGCGTGTCACACGTTCGGAGGGGCTCTCTTCCCTAAAGCAGAGCCTAACTTTCTTTGGCAGTTCTGATCTTTTCGAAATACACAATCAAGCTTCAGAATACAGACTCGGTTCAGGAGCTCCTCCTTGCCCATAAGCGCAGCGGGAGGGGCTGACAAAGGGCCCCGGGGAAAGCACAGTCATCCTGTGTCAGGCAGCAGTCAGGTTTCTACTTGCTGAAGCCATCAAGGCTGGATTTTGTCACACTCGGTGCTCCGGAGGACGAGTCAGCAAGGCGGTTTAGAGGCTGCTCTGGAAATCACAGCGAGAGAGCCAACCCCTCCTGGCAAAAAGCCTCTATTCAGCCCTAAAGGACTTGAGTATCAGAGAAATTTCTTTACTATTGTCTTTTTCTTTTCCTCTTTTAAGCTATGATTTAACTGAGAAATGACACTGGACAATGGGTAACTCTCCTCAAAAGAAAAGAGACCATTATTTCACCAGATATACGTATTCACTTTAGAAAGGCCCAGCCAATATAAGTGTACGGTATGTTGAAGCTTCGATTTTCTATTATCAGTGGATAGGAAGCCATAGGATCATAGTGACTTCATTAATTCATAAAAAGGCAATATGTTTTGTTATTTCTGATTCACATATGACTGATTTCTCCTCCCAAATTTATGCACTTCCCAAATTTTCCCATTATTATTTTAAATCTATTTGTAAATGATTGAACTGCACCCTCTGTAACTCTACCCTAACCCCAGAACAAAGAAAAATTTCCATGAATGTTTTAATTTACTTACTGTTACGCAATAAAGTCAAGAAAAGTACACATAGGGAAGGAGGTGGTAGAGTGCATGCTTAGCATGCTTGAGGTCCCGGGTTCAATCCCCAGTCCCTCCATTAAAATAAATAAGTAAATAAATAAACCTAATTACCTCCCCCAAAACAAAAAGACAACAATAACAATAAATAAATAAACAAAATATTTTAAAAGAATTTTTTTAAAAAATATTAAAAAGAAAAGAAAAGTACGCCATGTACAATTCTATCTTCATATCTGCGGGGCATTGGTTGTGGGACGCCCCCCATCCCCAGGGATACCAAAACCCACAGAAGCTTAAGTATCTTATACAAAATGTACAGTTAGCCCTCCGTATCTGCGGATTCAGCCAACTAGCGGTTCTGTCCGCGGTGAGTTGACTCCTGGAGCCCTCGGGTATTGAGGTCTGGATCGCGTATATATTTCCCCCAACATTTCCCTGTATGTCTTGTTTCCTCGTGCCTTGTTTTGGGGCATTTACTGCCTGAGTCCTATGGTGCTCAGTCCATACCACAGAATTTCTGTAACTCCATTGCCTCACAAATGCCTTCCACAGAGTTCAGCAATTTCAGCAATTGCCTAATAGTGTACGTCATGAGCTTATAAATGCAGCCTTCCTGGCTGTCAAGTAGCACCTACAGTTATTTTTTTTTTCTTATTCCAGACCCGCATTATTCCACCGATGCCCTCCCCACCATGAATGGGTGATGTGACAGACACCCTCTGATCCATGCTCCAACACACTCCACAGTGAAGTCGTCCCTGCAAGGGGGCCACTCACTCCCATGTCCTCACACGTCCTCAGAGCTGTGAAGCCATGTGCCACCAGTTCAATATGGTGACTTTGGGGATATGGACTTTTCCCTCCTCTACTCTTTCCTTTGTTGGAGTCCCAGAGTGAAAGCAAAAGAGAACTAGTTCATCAGGCTCATGAGTAGCATGGACAGTTAAATTCAAGTTGGCGTCTTTCTTTTGAGGACCATCACAGTGCATAGTACATAGCAAGTGCTCACTGCAGAGCTGTGGCCAGAGAGTGAGTGTGTGTCTGTACCCTACCCTGTTCCTTTAGGATGATTTTTTTACCTCCAGATGCAAAGAGTTTTGGTAGGTCCACCTCGCTGCTCTTCAAGACACAGGAAAATGGGGCATGAGAAGATGGCTATGTCCCAGGTCTCAGCTGAGTCCCTGGGACGCACCCCACCAAGTGTGGGTCCTTGACTTTGCACAGGAAGGAATTCAAGGGTGAGCCGCATTTGAGTAAAAGTAGACTTATTCAGAGAGATACACTCCACAGACAGAGTGCAGGCTGTCCCAGAAGGCAAGAGAAGGTCACAAGGTGTGGGGGTTGTTAGTTTTTATGGACCCGGTAAGTTCATATGCTAACAAGCAGGAAGACCATTCCAGCTACTCTGGGGAAAAGGCTGGGTTTCATTCCCAGGAACTGGGCCACCACCCACTTTGTGACCTTTTATGATCAGCCTCGGAACCGTCATGGCACCTGTGGGAGTGTCATTCCCCACGCTGATGTGTTACAGAGAGCCTGTAATGAAGCGCGAGGTCCACTGGAAGTCACATCTCCCACCATCTTGGGCCTCAAGGTCTGTTGGGAGTTGAATTGTCCGCCACCTTGGTGTTAATTGCTGGGTCATTCCTTGAATGGCAGTGCCCTGTCCCCTTCCCTCCGGTCTCATTCAGACATGCCCAGATTTGCCTGATCTGTCATAGGCTGTACACAGCTGAAGCAGCCCAGCTTCGACCTGAGTTTACATGACCAAAAAGGTCAAATACTATTTTGGAGTTAAAAAAGCAGATTTTTTTTTTCCTGGATTCCATGCTCTCTCTCTGTCTCTCTCTCCCCCGCCTCTCTCCCTTTTCCTCTCCCTCTCCCTCCCCACCTCTTTCCAAATGTCCCACTATATCATCTTCCTTTCTCCTGCTTGA
The DNA here is from genome assembly GCF_048564905.1 of Vicugna pacos. NCBI lineage: Eukaryota > Metazoa > Chordata > Mammalia > Artiodactyla > Camelidae > Vicugna > Vicugna pacos. Next base: position 19,089,561 of record NC_133019.1, read on the forward strand.
GAGCCTAGGCATGAGTTGGACGGCACAGGAATGCAAGACACCTAGGTAGAAGGAGAAATCAGAGGAAGCAAGATCCTTGTTTGGAAGTGCTCCTCCAGCGATCCCAGGCGTGGTGTCCCCGGATCGACAGTAGGGTTGTGGTGACAGGAGGAGACGCAAGGCAAAGGGAGTGGTTCCCGGTTGAGCTGGTTGATCATTATTAGAATCTCATCAACATTTTAAAATAATGATACATTACCAGTCCCCAGCCTTGTGATTCTGATTCAGGTCTGAAGTGGGGCGCTTTAGGTTTAAATCTCCAGGATGTCTGGATGCTCATCCAGGCTCGGGAACCTGGGTGGCATAGCTTCTTACCCCCACAGTGGGGAGGGCCGTCAGAATTCCTGACATGGTTCTAATAGCTGAGGAGATAGCTTCTCTTTCATTTATTTATCAAAGTCTAATCCGGATTTGATACCGTGTCTCTTGGTAGAGATAAAATTGTGAAAATAAGGCAAAGTCCCTGCCTGGAGGACTTTAGAATCTAGGAGGGACACCTGATGCTGTGTGTGGTCGGGCAGGAGGTGCACCACGGAACTCTGGGAAGTGCCGAGCACATCATGGTCTCCATGGATTCTTATGTTCGTGGTGGCGATTTTCTGGCAAATGACAGTAAGGATCTTGAGGAAAGGCTTCTCTGTAGAATTCACATGGGGATGCCATCTGTCCTGGCCAACATCCGAGGACTCTGATGATTGTGGTATAGGGTGGTGAGTACTGTGGTCAATACATGGTACTCCTGCCAGGAGAACAGCGGAGGAGAAGCACTTAACTCAGGCTGGCGGATCCAGAAACCTTTCTGGAAAAGGAGAGCCGATTTCTGAAGGCCACAGAGGACTGAGTTAGGGAACTAAAAGTCAGGAGATTGCACCCAGCAGATAGAATGACACAGCAAAGACACAGAGACTGGAAAAAAAGCAGGAACTCATGTGGGTCACCGAGGTTCTGTGACCCTGCGTAAGGTGAGACTGAAAGGAGGTGGGGTGGCAGCAGCTGGCAGAGGCCAGAGCTTGGGGACCTTGTACGTGCAATTAAGGAGCTTTGACTTGGGCTTGTAGACAGCGGGGAGCCTTTAATCGCTTTTCCAAATAATACCATTCTTTTCCTTATTATCTATATCATATTTCATATACATAAGCATATTTCTTTATTATATAATACACATATCAGATAAAAATCACTCCCAGCCCACTGACCTGGGCAAACATTAATATTTTGGTGTATTTCATGCCTGTGTGTATGTGTGTATTGTATATAATTTTTCCATTAAACAAAGAAGTGACGTAATCAGATTTTAATTTTAGAAAAAGGACTTTAGCTTAGTGGCTCTCAACCAGGGGCATTTTTGCCCCCGAAAAGACATTTGAGAATGTCTGAAGACATTTCTGGTTTTCACAGCTGAAAGGTGGGTGCTATTTGCATGTAGTGAGTAGGGTCAGAGATGATGCTAGATGTCACCTAATGCATGTGACAAACCACTACACTGAAGACATGCCAGCAGTGCCGAGGCTGAGAAGCTGCTCTGCCCACCGCTGGAGAAGTGGGAGTGCGTGTGAGAGATGTTCACGGTGTGGTATCAGCAGGACTTGAGAGCAGACGCAGGAGAGATAGCTTTGTGTCCCTTGCAATCACCAAGCCCAGAGGACTTTAACCAGCATACCTTTCATGATTGCACTGTTGTTTTTATTCACTCTGCAAGTGGAAGCCATTCATGTCAGACACATAGATTAACTTTAAGGCAAGAGACTCTAGGCCTCCAAGCCTCCTGAGTCCTACACCTGCTACCGAAATCCACATGGCACCCTTGGCCTTGCACGCTGTTAGGGAGCGGGCTTCCTTCCTCACAGCACACCCTCGCACTTGGTGACGCTCTGTCCCTGTTGTTCTGAGCATCCTCTAAAGTTGCACCTTCCAGCCTCCTGCCACCCTCAGAAGCTGATTCCTGCCCTCCTCAGCCTACTGCCTTCTCTCCAAGTCAGATGGGGGGCCTGGTGAGCTGATGAGAGTGTTGAGCTGTGTGGGGGCACCCTGAGGCCGGCAGCCCCACAGGGCTCTGGAAAGAATCTGTGCCATCTGGCACACTCTCTTGGCTCCAGGCTAACTGAATTACTTGCCAATTCATAGCCTCCCTCCCTCTTTCTCACTCCAGGCTTGTGCTCAGGCTGTTCTTTGCCCCCTCACCTTCCCTGTTCATCCCCAGGAAGTGCTCACCGGCCCCTCTGCATTTTCAGCGTATCTTACTTACACCTCTGTGTTGTCCTTACCACGTAGCGGTACCACGTCGTGGCTGGCGTTTTGGCTGTTTATCTAATGTTTCCTACAGTAAAGCCTCCACAGGGTCGCCGTCTCGGTCATACTTTTTTCCTCCAAAGCACTCAAAACGGTGCCTGGTGTACTGAAGGCACGCAGGCTCAGTAAAGCTGTATGGAAAGGACGAACACAGATAAAAGCTGTCTCGAAATTCTAAATATGATGAGCATAGAGATGGTATTTCAGAATAATATGAAAAAACTCATATTAATTTTAATTTGTTTAAATGTTGAGCTAAACTATAAAATGCATGTGGGTTATCTTTTAAAAATATTGTTTGACCTCCCAGGTATTTTGCTCAACTTTCATGAACCATGATGCAACTAGGATTTTGAAGGAAGGCAAATTGCATCTTGCCACTTTTCATTGATCTGACCAAATTCCCAGCTTTTTAAATTCTTGATTCCCTTTTGCGGTTCTCTTAGTGAAGGAGAGGACTTGATGTCATTCAGAACTCTGAGTCATCACAGTCTATTAAGTCTTAAACTGTAATTCAGGCAGGGCACCCTTGCATAGGAATATAGATTTAAAAGATCAGCATTTATCTCAATTTTAGGCCTATGTCTTGTAAATTTATCACCTTCTACTGAACTTTAGAGAAGCAGCATAAATAGAAAGGCATGGTTGTTCTCTTCCAAGATGATTTCAGAATAAAAAGGCATATGTTATAAAAATAAACATCCTAAAGCCATTTTTATAGGGTTTGCTTTTTTTAAAAAAAAATCCGTTCATGGATTATTGAGTCTGGTTCTGCCTTAATCTCTCTTTAAAATAAAGATGTACAGAGGCAGAAAATCTGTTTCCCGTTTGCAAGAAGACTCTGTGTGCCGTGCTGATTAAGGACAGCCCAAGATCAGTCAGCCGGCAGCCACTAGCTGTGTACCTTGGGCAGTGTCTTCTAACTTCTCTGCACCTCCATCCTCTGATCTGTAAAGTGAGAGCTGTCACAGTGTCCACTTCTCAAGAGTGATGTATCTAAATGAGGGCACATGCCCGTGGAGTGTGAGAACACTGGTAAACACTCAACAAATGCGACTATTTCTGTTACTGTGTCTTCATGCTGTGTTCAAGTACGAATCAAAAGTTACAAGTTTTGTAACTTTTTTCTCGGCTATCTGAGTGACAAAGATGTAAAACATCGATCCTAAGCAAGCACAGGAAAAGGTTTCTGAAAGATTTTTCAGCAATGCACCGAGCAAGAAATGTCTCCCTACTGAGCATCAGAAACATATCTTCTCAAGATGTCAAGATATAATGGCAAACGTGCTGTTGATTTTCCAAAAGTCAGGCACTTCTTCAAAGAAGTTGTTTCAAATTCTTTTCACAGATGTGACGGCCACACACCTCCTGTGTCTGTGAAGGGAACCGCTTTGGTAAGTAGCCAGAGAACTAAAGGTCGCGCTAAAGAATTCAGAATTAATGTAATTCCTGGTTGGTTACCTATTTAAATAGAATTCTCCATGGCTCAGTTTTATATTTACTTGAGAAGCATAGATTTCTCCTAAAAAGCTCCAGATTTCCCAGTTGTGATGGATTTCCAGTTGGCTGTGGTACTGAAGTGCTCAAATAGCAGACTGCCAGGAAGGAGTGAGGCCATGATGTGTCCACTGAGACCCTCATTAGCATCTCTGACGTTTTACCACGTGGCACTCCCGTAGGGCTGCAAAGCGCTGGGCAGAGGAAGAGTTTATTTGGGAATAGCAGAGGAATTGCAATTTGGGACACAAACTGTAGCTAGCTGCAGGCAATTTCACTGAGGGTTTGGGGTGGGCTGTATTTGGGCAGGGAATGTCAAGAGAAGAGAGTTCAGTTAAAATCTGTTAAAATCAAAAACAAATGGAGACCAGCTTTGAAAATTTCCAGATAAACCTGCAGACCAGTGTGGGTCTAGGCTAGGCCTCTTCTGGGTAAGATCATCATTTGTATTCAAAGAGGAAGCCACTGATAGGTGAGATGCATTTGGACAGAACAAGTTCATTTGGGGGACTGACCCAACATGACCCTCCACTTAAAGGGCTTCAATTTAAATCTATCTCTGTGTTCATATACTAACAAGATTGAGAAGCTGTAAGTTTTCTTGCTTATTTGCAGTCACGACTTTTGATCTGTGTACACCTCTGTCTTTCTGAGTCACTCATGTGGTTTGGAGATGAAAGAAAAACGGAGTTTTGGAAGGGACCTAAGTGTGCAGGAGGAGGGTAGAGGCATATTTCAATTGACTGTGCCCTCAGTACTAACACCTTCCTTTCTTCTTGTACAAAAAGCATGGGGTAGAATTCTGGTGAAGAGTGCATAAAAACAGAGGTTCTTTACTCCCCAAACAAAAGTGAGCCTCCTTTCCTCTTCAGAGTAATGCTACTTCTTTCTAGATCACATGGAACCCTCTCTCTCTCCTTTATACGCTTGAGAACTGACATGATGCCAGCCCCGACAACTGCCACATGCTAGCGGAGAACCTGCTACCATCCAAGCACCTGACACTGATCATTTCATGTAATCCCCTGAGGTAATTTATGAAGTAGGCACTGTTATTATTCCCATTTAAAGATGAAGAAGCTGAGGTTCAGAGAATTTAAAGATCACGCGCAAGGTCACACTGGTAAATGGCAACAGTCGGGACTGGAAGACCCAGTTGTCTGTAACTCCACGCCCAGAGTCAGAAACGCCTACATCTCCATCAGCCCCGAAGCCCGTTTTTTGCTTATGAGCCCCAGCTGCTCGCTACCTGCAGACTCTCCTTTAACTGAAAGGGCACAACGCAGCTTTGGTCCCTGAAAGAACAGAGCCCTGCTCCGGGATGCCTCTGTACGTTTCCTCGGAGAGGTGCTCAGAGCTAACAATTCTCTACCATTTAAGAGCTAGGAAGTCTGAAACAGATGAGGAACTTAAAAAGAAAGACAGGCACCTAGAAGTTAGAACACAGGAGAGCTAATTTGGAGTCCCTGCAAGTTCAGAGTCCAGTATGCGGGTGAGTGGATATCCTTCTGTGACACTCTCTTTTTTTTTTTAAATTTTCTTTTGTTTTGGCAGAGGGGGAAGGGTGGTATTTAGGTTTTTATTTATTTATTCTAATTTTTTTTAATGGAGGGACTGGGGATTGAACCCAGGACCTCATGCATGCTAAGCACACGCTCCACCACTGAGCTATACCATCCACCCTCTTTGGTTCCTAATTGCTTTCCTTTAACCATTTCACTGCTCAGAGCACATCAATCTAAAAGGTAAGAACTATGTATATAAATGAAACTCAAGCCAGTGACAGTTACCCCCAGTTAATAACTACTATAAAAAGTAGGAGATGCAGATACTAACTACTATATATAAAATAGATAAACAGCAGGTTTCTGCTGTATAGCACAGGGAGCTATATTCAATATTTTGTAGTAACCTATAATAAAAAAATATGAAAACAAATATATGTATGTATGTATATGACTGAAGCACTGTGCTGTGCACAAGAAATTGACACAACATTGTAAACTGACTAGACCTCAATAAATTTTTTTTTCTTAAAGACAATGGGAAAAAAAAAGCAGGAGAGAGAAAATAATGAAGCCACTGTTGAAAACAAGGGTTCTGTATAACATATAGATTTCCATTACTTACCCGTGAAAGTCCTGTCCCCTCAGCCTGCAGAGAGATGGGAGGTGGCCATTGATGCCACAGGGATTCTTGCCGAGATTTTAAGATCGTGAACTTCCTCTCACCTGGTTGGCAGCCTAGCAGGGATGGTACAAAGGGGATCCCAACATTTTGCTGGAGGTTGTACTACATGTTTTGGCTGACCTTCCATTCAACAGAGAAGGAAGCTGCTATTTAAACATTTACATCAGCTTGAAAGAAGCAAAGGGTTTCAGAAAACAGAAATTTTAGAGCTAGAGAGCATGAAAGAATTTCGATCTGAAATGAAACTCGAGGATATAAAATGGAAAATCTCATGTGTGTTTTTTGAGGAAGACAAAGCTTAAGGATCCAAAGACTGGTTTGCTATAAATGCCTGATTTACAGAAAACTGATAATAATATTGGAATTTTCTCAAATGATAGGGAATTGGTCAGGAGTTGCCTCTCATCAGTTTTGGGAAGTTTTGCTTATGGTTTCCGGAGGCATGAACAAGAAATGACCTGGGTCAGGTTGGCTTCACAGAATAAGCTGGTTTGAGCTTGTTTGTAAGACTGGACTGGGTTTTATTTTGCTCAGAAAATTTTCCAAGCTGGTCTCCATTTGTTTTTGGTTTTAACAGACTCTAACTGAACTCTCCCCTCTTGACATTCTCTGCCCAAAAACAGCCAACCCCAAACCCTCAGCGGACGTGCCTACAGCTAGCTACAGTTTCCGTGTCCCAAATTGTAACTCCTCTGTTATTCCCAAACACACTCATCGCTTGAGCTTGCCTCAGTTTACCCCTTTATTTCGGTTGGGAGAAACTTAGAGATCTTCTCACTCGCTGCTTCTTTCCACCCCGGCACTGTGACATTTTGGGCTGAGTAATCCATTGTGTGGGGCTGTCCTGTGTACCATAGGATGTTTGGTGGCATCCCTGACCTCTACCTACCAGATGCCAGCAGTTCCCCTCCACTAAATTGTGACGATCAAAAATATCTCCGGGAATTGCCAAAGGTTCCTTGAGGGGCAAGTTGCTCCCCAGTTGAGAACCATCTCCTTATAGGAGAGGAATCCAGAGAAAGTAGTCACCATCTCTGGGGGGAGACAAACCATATGGCCTTGGCAGTTCTTGGTCACTCCTCATCTCTGAGAAAATTCTGGCTGGGTCTGCTGTTAGGTGACACGCCAGCTGTGCACCCCTGGAAACGTACCTCCACTGTGGCACTAGCCACATGGGCTGGTGTGAGCTCCCTGAGGCTGGGGCTGCGTCTGCTCACCCGTGATCCCCACTGCCTGGCACGATGTGAGTCCTCAGATATTGAAAGAAGAAATTAATGTATTGTTTTAAGCCACACGGTGAAATGCTGGATGTGACCTTTGCAGGAAAGCAGGTACAGGATAAATTCAAGAACACCTTGGAAAATTAACTTGTTGACTTAAGCCAAGGCATTTGATGACCTCGGTGAGCTTAGGGTTCCGCTCCGACAGCTGCCCTACAGGTTTGGCTGCCCTGGAAGTTCTCAGGTGGTCTGAGGTTACGCTGTGACCAAGGTTTGTTTGTCGCCTCATGTCAGAATTGCAGACACTGTCAGTACAGTGACTTGGGGGTGCGGAAAGCCTAATTTTGCTCAGCGGATTCTATGTACCATGTTTAAGATGTAACTGAGACCTTAAAGCCGGCATCCTCCGACCCTGGCCCCTAGTTCTGTGGGACACTTTTCTAACTCATAGGTGGCCAGCATCCGCAGGAATCCTCCAGGGTTCTCTATAACCACAGAAGAACAGCAACAGCTCACAACAAGGACTTACTAAGGGCTGGATACCCTTCTAAAGTGTTTCACAACTATTAATTCGTTTAATCCTCACAGTAACACTACGAGGTGAGGGGTGTTATTGTTTTGTTTTTGTTTGGTTGGTTTTTTTTACATATATTTACTTTTTAATTTTTTTTTTTATTTTTAATTTTCCCCTTAATGGAGGTACTGGGGATTGAACCCAGGACCTTGTGCATGCCAAGCACACACTCTACCACCGAGCTATATCCCCCACCCCCGAGGGGCGTTATTGTTGCTGTTAAATTTTTTTCATTTTTTCAAGAAAGAAACTAAGGTACAGAAAAGTTAAACTTGTCCAAAGCTGTACAGGTATTAAGGAGCAGAACCAGGATTTGGACGTGTGTAGAATTCATGTGCTTAACCATTATGCTTTCCTGCCTCAGACATGTTTTAATGTATTAATCCTAATATAGTCAATATTCATGTCTCAATTTCTGTAATAATCTTCACTGAAAGTGATCTTATATATGTAATTTTATACCTTAGTGTAGCAAAAATCAATCCATAAATGTGTGCCTGGAATGTTTAAAGCAAGGTTCTCCTGTCTTCAGAGAGTTTACCACCTAACTGAAGATACGTATGTTAATAAAAGAACAATTAAGAACAATGTAGTGGAGAAAACAGGATGAAGGAATCAGACCATATGAGAGTCAGTAGCCAGTGTCTCCTTTTATTATTCCTGTGACTTGAGTAAGATACTTATCTGAGACTCAGTTTTTCCATCTGCAAAGTGGGAATGATAAGCCCTGCCTATTTCAAAATTTGTTTTAAGGCTCAAATGAAAGAAGATATATTTTTTTAATTTTTTAATGGAGGTACTGGGGGTGGAACCCATGACCCCATGCATGCTAAGCATGGTGGAGGTATACCCCCACCCCCAAGATATTTTCAAAGTATAATAAAAACTGAATAAATGGATAATTTTGTTCAAATATAAGACAGTACAGAAAAAAGTATATAAAAATGCATTGGAGAAATTCAGAAGTGGGAAATGTTATTGTGGGAAGCATACGTGGGAGTTCAGTTCGGTAAATATGAATTAATCCCTTATATGCTGATGCTGTGCTAGGTCCTCAGGATACAAAGGAGAGTACCATGCTCTCTTGGTTATTTTAGAAGTTGGTCCACTTCCAGGCTCTTTCTTCATGGGTCCTGGAATCCCTGGTTTCCTAGATCAGAGTGGAGATTGAAATGTGTGATTCAGGGAGGAAGGGGGAGTCTAGTGGTAAAGTAAGAGTGGAAAGAATGTACACAACTTTGATGTGACATGGTAGGTACCATACCAGAGGTGCATAAAAAATATGGTGGTGAATAATTCTTCCTGGGAGAACAGAGAGTGTGATATAGGAACCGGACTCTGAAGGATGAGTTGATACTTTCCAGAAGATGAGGAGAAAGAGCAAAGATCAGGAGCAGAGATGCAGAGGCCTCAGAAAAATTGCACAGCATTTTAGTGCATTGTGTGTAGGGAGCTTGGAGCGTGGGTACTGAAGAGAGCTGGGGAGGAAAGGCTTACATCAAAAACTGGAAAAGGATTTTGACACGGTTTTGCTGCACGAAGGTGTTTGAGCCTTATCCTCCAGGCCAGAAATGGGAAATAGGCGTCATCTTTTATGGTGACTTTATGGCATGGAACCTTATTTGGAGGAAGACTCTTAGGTGCAAGACTGAGCCCTGACCCAGGATCTGTGTGTGCTCTGAGCCCAGGAGGGGTTTAACCTCTGCTCTCGGTGACAAGAAACTTCAGAGTCTTCCCAGCAGCTCTAAACCTGTGTTTGGCCTCAGCCGGTGCCCCCAGCGGGGATACAGTGCACTGATAAACTGATGAAAAAGTCCAACAGGGTGATTCAACATGGGTTCTGGAAAATGACAAACTGGGAATGAGTCCTTCCCTCCACCAGTGTGACCTGAAGCAAAAAAATGACCTGGCCTCTTGAAACCTCCCTTTTCTCAAGTGTGGTTTTCTCTAAGTGGGAATAATAATACTACCAGCCTCATAGGGTTGTTAAAATAATGAAATAAAGTAACACATATAAAGCCCTTAACACATTGCCTAGAATAATCAATGTGTATTTACTGCTGCTGATAGAAGTAATAATAATATAATGACAGTATCTCACGTAGCTTAAACCAAAGCTTGAGGTCTAGGGATGGATGAGTCATGTGTTCGATCTTCATTATGTCAGATGCCTACCATTGACTAGCAGTTACTTTTTCAGACGGTTCTATTACTGGAAAAAAAAATCCTAACAGAGGTGAAGTTGAACTCTCCTTATTATCTCTTAGCCATATAATTCCTATCTCTCTGTGTTGGAAGCATCCTTAATATGTTAGGTGAATAGGGTTGGCCTTGAAGCAGAAGATCTGGACAGAAATATAACCCAAGGAACTTACATTCAGGGCCTCTGGGTGGTAGATACCCTTCCCAGCCTAGAGAGGTTCATCTCTTCACCTGAGTCTTCAGTTCATGTACTTTTCATTTCATTATAAATGTATTATAAAAGAATGTGATCCAGGAGGCTAAAAAGGAATGTACTCTGGTCTACATAGAGGACATCTGAAGTTTGTTTGGATATTAAAATGTTTGGGAGACAGTGATGCCTACTATTCTCTTAATCAAATGTATCTACCATGCACCAACTACCAAAACTGCAAGTTTGGGAAGAATGGACTTAGATGGTCTATGGCCAATGGTTATTTGCACAAATAAAGACGTGGAGAAACGGTAGGTAGGGTGCAAAAGAGAACACCCTGATGCACTTCAGAGAGAAAAGAATTTAGCTGTAACTGATCTGATTTCTCAAATGATTAGTTTCCTGTTTTATTACCTCCAACTGGTATACCCCTATAGTTGTGTTTTGCTTCTAATATTTGCTTACTTCTAAATTTAATATGTGTATTAAATTATATCCAATAACCAATAACTTATCATTGAATTATTTCTTTCTTATTAATAAACCTCCTTGGTATGTATTCAGTTACGACTTGCGCACAGACCTGGAAAGGCTGAGTCAGTGAAATTTGGACAGGGCTTCTAGGAGGAAAAACTAACCTAGATCTTGAGAAAGAAAACAGGCAGGTGTAAAAATACTAGATTGTGAGGGATGCAAGGATTAAAAGAACCTGGGCTTTAGGATTGGACAGACTTGGGATGGAGAAGTTAAAAAGCTGGAACTTTGGAAAGATTAGAGATTTGGTCTTAAGCACTCAAGATGAGACAAAACGTGATGGCAAACATCAAATGAAAAGAGAAAACCTGGGGAAAAGAGTGATTCAGGAGGCGAGGACTCGGTAGCAAGTGAGCTGAAAATAAAGCGACTGGAATGGGGAGTGGCTGCTAGCCTTGTTCAGGGAGAGGGTGCAGGACGAGTTGAAGTGGAGTCATGAGCGACAGAGCCAGTTTGACGGAGGAAATGCAAATGGCGTTTTGGCAAAAGAAAGTGAAGGTGTGGGAGTGGATAATTCCGCCAAGGTTATGAAGGCAAATTAAAGCTTAAAAGTAGGACAGTGATGAATTTTTTGAAATCAAGATAAAATTTGCTAGTAAAGGAAGGAAAAGAACTCTGGCTCTACATAGTTCTCAATCTTATAAAACTAGCAATGTTTCAAAAAACAAACATTTATAAGGGCATGCTTTTCAGCACCTTTGTTTCAGATCAGTTCCTTATGTGTGTCTGGGAGGTACCACCATTCTACATCAGCTCTGTGGATAGAAATACTTTTTTTTCCCCTAAACCCATCGAGATCACAAATCTTAAGGACCACCGCAAGCTACAGCTAACTGCCTTTTGATAGAAAAGAGGCACAATGTTAAGAAATCTAAAATTACAGCCTTTGGGGCCAGGAAGACAACACTACCAACTCAAAAGAGGTCAATGTTTTTCCCTCTTTTCCAAGAAACTCCGTAAGGTTTGTGTAGTGCTGTGTAAGGTTGTAGGAACCTTCGGCAGAGAGAGGCTCAATGTCTTGCCCGAAGGCACATACTGAAAGGAATTAACGCAGGGATGGAGAAGCTTTTTGATCACTTGGAAATTGCGAAAAAACAACAAAACATTACAACTGGAGAAACGCATGTTAGGAAAATTGTTTGCTGTCCTTGGACTAGGACTTTTAAGCTTGGAACATTTTGTGGGAACACGTCGGCTGGAGAAGGTCCAGAAATAATATTACATTTTCTATTTTTAAATTAGCAGGCAAAAATACACAGTTCATCTCCGGAAAATCAACCTGTTAACGGTGCGTTTGTTCCCAAGCCAGCAGGTATGAGGGAGGGAAGCAGCCTGACTTCGTGGGATACTTCACTGTTAGAAGATGAATTTTTCCAAGGTAAGCCTGTGCATTAAATTGCCTTTGGAACTCCCAGGACTAAAGGAAAGCAAATAATAATTACAGTTTGTATTAAAGTGATCAAATCATATCCAACTTTGCACTTTATTTTTGAAATCCTCTTGTTTACTGAAGAGCATGTGGTTATCTGCTTTTAACACAAAAATTAAAGACTCTTGTATTTAAGTATAATCTAAGCAAAGATTCTGTGATCAAGGCCTGATAAATCTATGGAATGATAATAATGTTTAATATTTAACCTCAGGTAAAAGAGAAAAATAAGTCTTAAGGGAATATATCTGTAAAGTTTACTGTTCTCAGTAGACTTTTATTGTTCCTGGTTAGGACCTAACTGCACTGTGATGCAATCTAAATTGTCGTTAAACAATTAACCTTCTACAGTAGATAAACAATAAGACTAAAATGGATTCCCAAAGTACCGTATACACACGGATCTTATCATATAAACATAGCTCACCTGGACGTAGATTACTGTGTATTAAAGTAAGCCCGGCCATTTGAAAAATGAAGTCTGAACTCATTCACCAGCTCCATCCTGAGGAACTAAATTCAGTTTGCAAAGGCAATGACATCACCTCAGCCCCACAGTTAGGACAGGGGTGTAGTCACTGAGAGACACCCAGCTGGATGGTCAGCCCAGGAATGCCTTCCAGTAAGGTGGTTCCTGGCAGAGAACTTGCTTCAGAGAAAAGAGACCCAGAGGAAAACCTCTGTCCCAAAACAGTTTTGCTGGTAGAGGAGAGATACTATTTATGAAATGAAAAAAAAAAATTACTTGACCTCTCTAAAAATAAAAAGGAGAAGCAAAACAGGAATTTGTTTTGATCTCCAGAGTAGTTGTTACTTTGAGATTCAAAGTGACTTTGAATCATTTAAAGTCCTGCTGTAGGGCTGTTGAGAGCAGTTGTCTCTGGAAAGATGTTGGGTGATTTTAACCTTGTCTATTATACTTTCCTGTGTTTTCTATTATAACCATTTATTGCTTTTGTAGTCAGCAAAAGATTTCATATAAGGAGAAAAAAAAACTATTAACAGCTTGAAAGGGAAAACAGAAATCAAAGAGATTTCATTGTAATTTGTTTTACAGGCAGATTTATATAGTTTGTTTTCTTTTTGCCCTGCCTTATATTTTGGCATTGCTTGATACTTTCTTTATGGATATAGGGAGAACATTATTTCAGAGACTGAGGGTAAAGAATTTTTTTCATTACAACAATGACAGGATGATTCCCTGAAGAATTCCTTAGTTGCAGATCCTTAATGCTCAAGACTATTTCTTTTGCTGGCTGTGCCAACTTACAAATAAAATAAAATAGGATAGGGAAAACCCAGAGCTGACATCCAAAACCCTTTCAGCCCCTGCCCTAACATAATCGGCATATTACAAGTCCATCTCACTCCCATTCAGATACTGATGTACCTCACCTCCTCTGTTGTCGAAGAGTTACAAATCACAATTTTTAATGACAAGTAATTTTAAGTAACCTAAGAGGGTGCACCATTTTATGTAACTCAGAAGGAAAGGTTTCTGTAAACCAAAATCTTCTTCAGCAATTTAAATGATCTCCTAACTTATTTTTCATGTTAGATTTGATTTTTAATGACCATTTCTTCAAAGAATACACAATCTGCTCATATTTATTGTGATATGAATATGATAAAATGTATCTGTTACAAGGCATCTTAAAACCTTAAAAGATGATGGTTCTATTTAAATCCCGACAGATTTTTATTGAGGGAAAGATGTCAGATGTGACTTAGTAAATATAATTAAAATAAATACCAACCAACTAAAAATACCCTGTGGCTTTTCTGAGGTCACAGGGACGGTGGTCCTAGTAAGCATGAGCCCTGGGTCTTGGGGGGGGCCCAGGTCCTTGGTATAACAGGGAGGGCACCGGGGCCTGACTGACACTTACGCTCTGACCTTGGTACTGAGAAAGTATTCTTCAACAGCAGCAACTTCACATCCTCGTAACATTATGAGCTCACAGTGAAATCATCTTTAGTTCATTAAAAGGAAAAATAGGAAGTGACTTTCATGGCACAGTGGTTGCACGTGTGGACTCAGGAGACAGACTGCCTGGATTCACCTAGTTGGTGTGAGACCGACCCGGGCAACTTCCTTAATCTCTTCATGCCTCAGTTTCCTCATTTACAATGTGAGAATAGTAACAGTACCAAACCTACAAGGTTATGTAGCACAGTTCTAATCCAATTAAATATGTTTGTAAATTGGGTGCTAAACTTTTGGCAGTAATTCTGTTTTCTTAATGGTACAACTGAGAAGTCACATGTCATTTACAGACTTTCATTTCTATTACCATCGCCCATCGCCTGAGGTAAACATAATTGGAAATATTACACCTACCTAGTGATACAAAAAATTCACTGAAAGAATCCATGGTTAAAATTCATTGTTAGGGAAAAAAATGTAGCTTTATGATCTTAAGGCATTATGGAAGGTTAACTTTGAAAAAAGTATGATTTGAAAAAGTATGAAAAAGAAACTTCCATTATAGCCTTGTGAAAGTAAAGCTATCTTAAAAACACAATCAGAACTAATGTCATCACTTTTATGATAATATGATTTAAAAATTATAAGTGATTATGTTTCTTCAAGAGGGGCTTCAACAACTCAAAATAGTATTAGATGGTAAAATCCTATACTAAAAAAAATGACTTGTATTCTCCTTTTAGTTTTAGATGATTTGGATAGCAAACTGGCTCAGGAACAATTTCCAAGCCTAGTGGATACCAGAACACCTCTCAACTATGGATCAAGAACACAGTCCGGTCCTTTTTACTCCAGTGGGAACAGACACAGTAATATCACAGGAAGGCACAAAAATTGCTACAATGATACCTCTAATATGTCTATCTATGACATCTTAAGACCAAGAACCCCTAGGGAAGGTTTTAAAACCTTTTCTCCTAGAACGAGGACCATTTATGATATGTACAGGACAAGGGAGCCCAGAGTCTTAGAAGAAGATTACGTGCAAAAGAGTGCTTTTGGTAGCACTTCTCTGTGTTTTGACAGCAGGGAACGATCAGCCTTGCCAGCTACAGGGTATTTCACAACAAGAAGCTTACATTTTCCAGCCACAACTCAGACCAAGTGTGGGTTTACACCACCAAGCCACAAGCAAAGCCCAAAGAGAACTCCTTTATCCTCTATCATATGGAATAGACCAGATTCTTCTAGAGATAGGCAGAACCAGGAAGAGTTCCTGAGGGCACCATCACCAATGGAAGTTGACCCTGCTGACCAGTATGTGTACCCCAGGTGTTTTCAAGAGAAGAGGAGGTATGAATTTTATCGTTCACAGAGTGTTTACCCAAGTGTTGGTTTAAATGTCTCCATGGATAATGCAATGAGTCCTGACCCATTTGAGAACTCAGAGAATATGCCATTCTACCATGAAGAGAACTCATTTACTAGGCCTTTCTCCAGCAATACCTTTGGACGAAACAGGGAACAGAGATTTGGACAAAGTCCCTTCTGGGGCCAACAGGAAGAACATTATTCCTGGTCTGGATTTCATCAAAGCAGGAAATCATTCACTTCTTCTGACAGAGACTTTGAAATGATCTCCGTTGAAGCAAATAGTACACGGGCTGGTCATGGCCATCGTGTTCCTTCTCAACACTGGGGCTCATTTTCTCCCAGTTACAGAGCAAATATTTCCCGAGACCAGGAAGAGCCACGTGCCTGGCAGTTTGATTCTCAGACATCCACACTGGAGGGCACGGAGGTGTCCCAAGGTAGTAGGAGCCAGTCGGCTCATTTCAGCACCCCAGATGTTTGCTCCATGGCTGGTTCAAGCTATCACAGCAAATCTGGTGTGTCAGCTTCTCAACAGCACAGCTCTCCTACAGAAGTACTTGTAAACAGAGAACCTTACTCACTCGGCATTACCCAGACTCTAGCATCCTCATTCAGAACTTCCTTCCCTCAGAATCCCGATGACAGAGGGAATCCTCAGAGTCCCACCTTTCAGAATCCCTCAGTCACTCTGCAGAAAATTAAGCCTGCGTCTCTCCCAACAAGAAGCTGTACGGAAGTCACCGTGACCAACAGTGATTCAGTGGACTGCCCACCCCTCACTGAAAGCCGCCCCAATATCTTGGTCACAGGAGTGAATAATGAGAAAGACTTGAATGAATCTATTTTGCAAAAGGACAAACAACTAAACAAGATGGATCAGACAGACATGGCGGGTGAAATATGTGAACTTGTTTCACAGACAGTGATTTCTACCCCTTTCCCTGATTTTCAAAATCCCCTCTCCCAGGACTCAGCCCAGAGTAGCAGATTTGTTTTTAATGCATCTAACACAGTAAGTTCAAAAAGGTTGCCTGGAGTCATTTCCGGGAGAGATGGCTCCAAAAGTCATAAAGCCAACGAACAAAGAAAAGAGAAGAGTTATACTGGGGACAGAAAATTTGCCTCCGCCATTTCCCTTCCTTTCATTCAGGACAGCAGGCCATCAGCTTTTCCCAGCCCAGATCAAGGTTGTCACCAGGAATTAGCAGTAAGTGATGACGATATTTCCAGCATTATTAAAAATAACCACTGGAGTACTGATAATCAAAATGCAGAGTCTCCAGGAAAGCCTGCTATTTCAGATACCAAAGAAGAACAATGTGTCACAACTTACTCCACCAACTGTAGCAAGTCGGCTGACCACAGTATGCCACGTGCTTCTTCAGATCTGTCCTCAGGTACAGTGCCAGATTCCTCGCCATCAAATGATTCTCGCCTTGGTGCTCTGGTGATTCCTTCTACTACAGCGTTCTCCCAGAAATTTCCTTCAGGCAAAGCTCCATCTCTGGGAGAAAGAGAAGAAAAAGAGAATGATTGTAAGAACCAAAATAGTCAGTTTTCCCTGAGCCTCTCAGAAAACCCAAAGAGTAATGTTAATCGTGTGCCTGTAGATGGAGTGGTGGATGTTGTCAAAGGCCACTCACACCCTCTTTGCGGGGATGGAAAGGGGAAAGGAAAAGTGAGACGACATATATCCTATATTGAAAAGTTAAGCAAAACAGAAAGTTGTTCAACACCCACAAGTGACGGCCATCACCTGGAGGAGAACCAAAGCCATTCCAAGGCTCCTGAGCTTCACACAGTTTATTGCACCTTACCGAGGAAATTGGCCAGTTTTCTCATCAATAGCAGGAAGTCTGAAAGTGAGCTGGCAGCTTCTTCATTTAGGAGTGAGCCACTTCCATTCCAGACCAACAAGATCGTGGAGGACCCAGCAGGGAAGTGCACGCCAAACAAATTCAGTCCCGGCTCTTGTGAGTTGGAAAGCAAATGTTGTGAAGTAGTGTCAGACTCAGTCTCAGTGGCACCTGAAGCCTCAGAGGGGACGACAGGTGCGACGAACACTGGGTCTGCTTCTGTTAGAAAAGGACCACTTCCGGTCATCATCAAGAGGGCTGCGTCCTGCCCCTCGGGGGTACCGTACCCCTCAGCTGGGAGAGAGGAGAGAGGAGACACAGATGCTTCTGCCGTAACACAAAGGCCTTGGGAGAGACTCATTCGCCCTCTGGGAAGCGACTCAGCTGTCCTGGGTGGTTCTTCAAGCAAAAGACACCACCAAAAGGAATACTTTCAAGAAGGCACTGAAAAGAATGGTAAGATTGCTGGCTCCAGAACAGGCATGTTTTCCCATCCAAATGGACGCCCTTTTCCTGTTTCCTCAGACATGTCAGGAAAAGAAGGTGGGAAAACATTACACAAATTAAAGACTACCAGTGTACTTTCTGTTTCTGGTGATGAAGATAATGTGAAATGTCTTGAGGTGGTTTCAATATATTATACTCTGCCGAGGAAGCACAGCAAAACATTCTGTAACCTTCTTCAAAAGTACACACAAAGCATCGAGTCACTTACAGAATCAACGAAAGTGGGGACTGAAACATCACCTAAAGCTTTAGAAAAAGAAAAACTAAATTACTCTACACAAGCGCAGCCAGGAACACCTTCATCTAAAGATCTGAAGATGCCGGTCAGCTCTGCTCAGGAGAACAGTCACTGTCTTTCTCGCACCACTGAAGACATGACTGCTTCACACTCACCAAGCATTGGACCCTCCCAACCTATATTACAGGCAGTGGCTTCCACTGAGGCAGATGCCTCTCTTCATAAAGAGGAATCTAAAACGAGAGAGATTTCCCCACACAACGTGGCTAAAACACCTCCCTGTGATCCACAAAGCAAGACAGAGAAAGGGAAAAAATTGCAAAGTGAAATGCTGCGTACATCATCAATGCTTCAGGGGGAAAACGTTACGAAAGAGAAATTGGAAAATTGTCAGCTATCCATTAAATCAGGTAACAGCGGTTTTTCTAACCTCCCAGCCCACTCGGAAGAGGATGTTGAAAACTCCCAAATCCTAAGAAGTCCTGGGGGGTGTGCAGGTCGTGGCCTAGCTTTTACAGCTACTGGCAGTCTTCAGAAAGATGTCACAGGCATGGCTGAGGGTGATGGTGCCAATGGACTGCAGCCTTGGGAAGCCAAAGGGGAAATTAGAACAGATTTCCCCAAAAAACCTGATAAACCACTTTCTGGCCCAGAAAGCCAAGCCTCTGCTCTTACTCCAGCCCTGTATAAACTGCAGCTTGATGAGGAAGCCTGTTCAGGTGAACGAGACTTAGACAGTCTGCAGTCTGAACCCAGAGGGCTAACTCAACAAAGTCAGGAGGTGAACACGACAGAGATCAAGGCTGAAGATGAAATGCAGACGCTGGCATGGGATCAGCCTTCACTTCCTGGAGGAAGTAATAAAAATAAAACCAGCTTGGGTGACCCAGAAAAGGGGAAAAACAGATCTTCAGCTAAACACCGACTGGCAGCCATGTCCAAAGCAAGCAGAAAGTGTCCAGCTAAAGATTTAAGCCCCAGAAGACACGTGGCTACCATCTTTCCTCAAAGTGGGAACAGTTCTGGCTTCAGCACCTCACGAGAGTGCCACTCACTGTCCCCCGAGCCTACTTTAAAATCCGCAGAATCGACAGATGCACGCAGGTTGAATAATGATGGAATGACTGTGGAAGAATCTGAGAACCGCCCCCAGGTTACTATCTCCAACAGAGAAGCTTCTACACACTTGAGGAATCAAAAGTCAAACAGCATTTTACAACCACATCACAACGAGTTAAAAAATATCTCAGAATCACAAGCAAAGTACCACGAGAATTCTAACGATGTAACCGCAGCTCAGATTTTGGAAAGAGAGTCAGGGGCCCTGGCCCAACCCACATGGATCAGCCTCAGGGAAGCCGACTTCCCTGACCATCAGAGGAGGCTGAACCCTCCTCTTCAACTGGAGCCCACAGAGAACTCTACAGTGAGCATCCCACTGGCCAGCTGTCTGCAGCAACAAAGGAGCGCGTCATCGCTGGAGTGGGAACCTGAGCCACAGCCCTACCGTTCAAAGAGTTTAAAAAGCATCAATGTACACGGTGATCTGCTGCGCAAAAGTCACCCTCCGAAAGTCAGGGGGCGCCATTTTTCTGAAAGCGTTTCTATTGACAATGCCCTGAGTCGACTGACTCTGGGGGGTGAATTCTCTA
The DNA here is from genome assembly GCF_048564905.1 of Vicugna pacos. Lineage (NCBI taxonomy): Eukaryota > Metazoa > Chordata > Mammalia > Artiodactyla > Camelidae > Vicugna > Vicugna pacos. The sequence continues at coordinate 19,109,282 of NC_133019.1, forward strand.
GCGACAATGGGTACAGTCGAAGATTCAAATCTTTTTCTGAACTTCCCTCCAGTGAGGAAGATGAAAGGTGGGCTTTGTACAGCGACAGGACAAAAATGGGTCCCAGGTCTGCAACATCTATATCCAGACCTATTGACTACGGGATTTTTGGGAAAGAGCAACAGCTGGCTTTCTTGGAGAATGTAAAGAGGTCACTCACACAAGGAAGATTATGGAAACCAAGTTTTCTCAAGAACCCTGGCTTCCTGAAAGACGATATAATTAACCCTCCTAACCCAACAGTGTCAGCAAGTTCAAATTCTCCTAGTAATCAGATGCCACAAGAGGGTTTATCTCCAAGTGCACCACTTAACATCTATGAAGAGGATCCAGTAGACTCAGACTGTGACACAGACACAACCACAGACGATGAATACTACCTGGATGAAAATGACAAGGAGTCAGAACTGTGAGGCGTTCCCAGTAAACTGCGTGACCTCCTCCACCAACAGTTTGTAATGTGAATAAAGTGTAAATAAGTGTGTCCATGGAAAGGACAGGTATATATTTTTTTTAAAATCTAGTCTGGGCAAATTCTCTCTCTCTTTTTTTTTTTCTCCTCCACACTCTGTATCTAGATTTCCTGAATCCGTGGGCAACAAATTCTTGTTTAGAGCATTCCTCTGCTGTTTTCTTCCTCTGTGTATGTCCTTGGCCTTCTGCCCCTCAGCCCCAACTGAATCTCTGATTTTTTTCACTGCCCAGTTTTTACTTTCTGCTCTACATTCCCCTCAACTTTTTTTTTTATACCTTTCATTGCTATTTACAACTCTAATATCTCAGCACAACAGCAAAGCTCGTATTGCCTCTTCCAGTCCATACCCCATACTCATAACATTAAATTAAATGTAGGGGTGATGATGATGAAGCAAATATTACTATCCTGTTTGACTCATCAACATTTAGGAAGTTCAGAGTTTGGGCTTTTTTATTTTCTTTCAAATAGAAACGGGTTTTCATAAGGACATCCTGTTATCTCCATGATGGAGCCAAGGAGACACATGTTTGAAGAGCTTGTTGAAATTTTAGGTGAGGAGCTGAATCCCTAGTAAGCCAAAGAACATTAGTACTCCTAGGAGTGCCTTTGAAATAGTTTGTAGGATGGTATGGAGGGTGGCTTGGCTGCAGAATTTCTGCTTAGGAAGGGAACATGACTGGGGAGACATCCTTACATCTAAGGATTTCTTCCATTTCTCCAGAGCCTTCTATTTTAAAATTTTCTTTATTTTAAGGCTAGAACACTTTTTCCATATGAGAGAGACACTTCAGTCACAAGTGGTAGCCTTGGTCAGGTCCCTAAAGTACTACCAAGTCAGATCTGACACCTTGGTATTCGCAGGCTTCTTCACCAGATGATTTACCAAATCCTTGGAAATTACAAGGCAGAGCTTCTAAAGGCTTGTCATTGTGGTTCCTTCAATAACTGATCTAGACTAAATAGCCCATCATATACACTGATAACTTGGGTTTCCTAACTGTTTTGTTGCCGTGCAGAACTTCTGGGGGTTTCTCTCCTAATCGAGATAAAGACCAATAACTAGGTGGCAGTGAAGCTAATTTGCCAGAACTACAGAAATCATGTCGTCCTGAACCTTGGTACTGTGAGGGTCAACATGAGTGGATTTCGTCTTGTTTGGTTTATATTAGCTTCCTGGTCTAATTCGAGTTTCCATTTTTCTCACCTAGTGTGTTTCACCCATATAAATTAAGGATAATGGTAGGTGTTGGGGAAGGGTACAGAGATCTGATAGAAATCCAAGAAAGGACTACATTATTATTATCCTCTGAATCATCGCCTTGCCTGGAAGCAAAATGCCAGGGCTAGCTTACATTTTCCCACGAAACTCAAAACTAATGAAAATGTGGTAAATAACATGAAAGCTATTTCTTAAGTCCATAAATTTTCTTAAAATTCAAGCTCTGACCAATCCTGAGCTCAAAGAGACTGATAATAGAATTTTAAATCAACCGTTCTAAACACTTCCATTCAAATTTGTATGGTAGAAAAAATAAATAACATTTTATTCTTTGTTTCATGTATGTTTGTAAATTCTACCTTCCTTTTTTTCTATTTATCTGATTATTTAGGTAAAATTTCATAAACCATGACCTATGTTTTCTGTGTAAGTCTGAAATATTCAAAGCTAATGTTGTAGTGTTAAGATTCTTGGTTTTTTAAATGATCAGCTTGCAAGATCTCTTTTGGTAAATGCTCTTGAGTCTGCATGTATGTTACAGTAGTGAAATGAAGTTAGATTAAATTTCACTGAATTTGGGCTATATCAACAATTAGGTAAGTTAAGGTAAGGATAAACAACTACTTTGGGGCCCTATTTCTCTGCACTAGAATCTAATATCTGAATTCAATAATAATTGGTGGCCAATGTTCACTTGCACCGTTTGTAAGGTTTGCTTGTTGGTCTGGCTCAAGAATCAAGAAAACAGGAAATTCATGAAAATAGCCCCTTCTATAGTTTTATACTTTTATAAGACACTTCGTTAAAGAAGTACAGCAAATATCTATGTATTTTAACATACAAACTGCTGCTTTTTAATATTCATTTTGGTATCGCTATAGTAATTTATAATAGTAATTTTTATACCCATAACTTCTTTTCTAAAAGATATAATCATCGTTTAAAGTAAATATTCACGTAAATGGGGTAAGTCATGAGGGAATCAATACTAATAAGTAGGTGATAAGTTATTAACTTGTTTAGATAATGGACTTCTATATCCATAAATTTTACATGTAAAATCCACTTGAAATGAAAATAATGAGATAATGAGATTATTTTAATTTTTGGAGTCTTCCCTCTAAATAATTTACCCCTTTTCATTGTAAATACAGTGTTGTTAATAAAACTCCAACTGCTACTAACAAGGTTTTGACTGATGATAAGCTAATAAAAGCTACTTTGTTTACGAGATACATGTGTGCCTGTGCTGGGGGTGGTGCAAGGAAGTCCACTAAGGTTGTGGGGAAGATAGGAATTACACTGGAAAACCCACATCTCTGTAAAAGTAATACACTCTGCTGAGTGCCAGAGGGTCAAAGAGGCCTTACTGCTGAAAATGTACTGTTAGGAATAATGCTTCAGAATATCCCATTGAAAGGTACAGTGTAAGTATGTCAATGTTTCATCTTGATGCTCTTTGTGGCTGGCCTTTCTGTGTTTCTGAAACCTACAATAAGCCGTAAGCGCTTTTGTTAAACTGTTTCCAATAATCCTTTATGTCCTTATTCTCAGACGTGTTCTCTAGATATGAAGCGTGTTAGACAAGGTTCAAATGCAAAACAATGCCTGTGTTAAAATAAATGATTTAAATCGTTGCGGTGTTTGACTTGGCTTTTACTCTCATCCTCAAAAAGATTATTTTTAAGTGTGAAAGTTTCAGGAAAAATACAAAAAGGAGAGTCGGGTGGGCAAAATTATTCAAGCAAATCTCTCTGGTGGCTATTGAGTAAGATCAGACCGATGAGCGGTTTTAAAAAACAATGACTCCTTCTCTCTTCTCTTTCCATTTGTACCAAAAAGCAACCACCCAACAAGTGGATATCAACGTCCTTGGCAGCACAAGAGAGGGAGAATGAGGAGGGTCTGGCATTTCTCTCTGAGAGTTCCCACGTTTATAGAGGGAGCTCCGTGGAGTTAGGGCATCTACTGCCCAGGAGCACTTATGAAAGATAAGCAGGTGTTTCCACTTGAAATGTAAGCCATGCATTGTTCATTCCTGCTAAACAAATCAGTAGATTTGTACGAATCTTTCATCTCTTCTAAAAAAGGAACCCAAAGCCATCTCTCTACCAGGAGACTTTCATCTTGAATATGGGCAGTATTTTATTCAAAATAGTTTTACTATCCTTTACTAAAATTGAAAATACATTAGATCACCTAGGATTAGTAGTTGTAGAAATACAATTCTCTCAGGTGGTTCAGGTAGGAACGCATTTATCAGAGTGTATATACTTTGCTCAGAAACACATTGGTAGGAAATAGATATTAGGCTGAAATTCCAGATCCAATCCCTAAAACACCACAGAACTGGGCTGCCATGGGACCTTCTGTCCCTGTTATGACCAGGAAGATGCAAAATCAGGATGTTGAGTGAACCAATAAACCCAATCACCATAGTCATTTGCCCCAGAAATCACTCCAATAGAAATAAAAGCACTAATGTGTATGGACTCATGCACAACAATTTTTATTGCTGCAATGTTTGTTGTGGCTAAAACTGGAAATAAAGTGAATAGCTAATAAGAAATTTTTCAATATATGATAGAACATCCATATATGTAATATTATGAAACTATTAAAAACTAAAATAGAACTATATAAGTTGACTTAGAAGAATTTACATGTGGTACTGTTGAGTGAGGAAAACAAAACTTCATTCTTTGTAAAGCATTAAGCAGGAAACCTGCATAAGCATTGTACAAGTGGAAAGATACATACTAGGCTATTAATGTTGGTTGCTTTGTGTCCAGGTGGTGGCTGGGAAGGTATGTTCAAGAACAGCAGAAAAGAGAAAGGAGGGGTAGCCAAGATCCCCTCCAAAGAAGAAACTATAAATTTCACACAGAAATCTACGTGTGTGTTTCATTATGACTATATGCGTGTGCTCAGAATGTTACATCAGTGGGTAAAACAGATAAAAAATTAAAGACAATTTTTGAAAAGATTTACTGTCCAGGAGAATAATCAGTTATTTTCTTTTAGAAAATTAATATTTGTACTTGATTCTATGAAAAATTATGTGGTTTTTTTTTTCAGTCTTATGGAGATAGAATCGAGATCCAGAACTGTGTAAGTTTAAGGTATACAGCATAATGGCATGACTTACTTATACTGCAAAATGATTACCATAATGTTCCGTTAACATTCATCATCTCACACAGATTCAAAAAGAAGAAAGAGGAGAAGAGAAAGGGGAGAAGGAGAAGAAAATCTTTTTTCCTTGTGCTGAGAACTTTTGGGAAACATTGTGTTTTAATAAAATAAATGCTGGTATTCATTTTCCCTCTGAGCCCATGCTTTCTACCCTACCCATCCTTTTCAGGTTATGCTGTAATTCCAGGCTAGAGAAAATAAAAAATACTTCTAGAAATATTTTAGAGGTATGCAGTGGTTGCTGATACAATTGTCTTCCCAGTAGACACTTTTATCTTTTCTTTGGTAACTCCATTCTCCAACTGACACCCCGCTCCACCACCATCACATGTTCACCGTGGAAGAATCAACATTCTTACACGACCCTAAGAGTCTGAGCCAGTTGATTGGTTCAGGGATGAGTGCATGACTCAGACTGGACCAAAGACTGGTTGTATTTTAGGAGGAAATAGCCTTATATTATGAGATTTTAAATGAAGTTAATATTTAAACCTCAAAATCTAAAACTTACCCTTGGAATTGTACTATATGGGAGGACAGGCAGTGAGTTTATATCCCCAACACCTTGCAGAATGTAAAAAGTGGGTGCTAAGTAAATATTATCAAAATAACTTAAAAATAATTTTTATGAATTTTAGAAGATCTAAGCTTGCCTAAGCCAATGTAAGGTTTTTATTAATAACATTAAAAACGAGACAATTCTCTAACGTTATAAGATGAATTTATTATAATGATACAGGGATATCCCAGAAACCAAAGCAGAGATGCCGCTTATGAAGTGTATCCAGCATCTGTAGTGCACTGTAGAGGAAACTGTAAGAGTTTTCTATATTTCTCCTCCATTTTCAGTCGAAAAGACAAAAAACAAAACAAAAAACTTAGATATTTACATTGCTTCTGTTTAAGAGAACAGCTACAAATTGAAATCTCTTAACCCTGATTTTAAACTCCCAAGGAAAAGATTCTGATTGGTTCAGTATGAGGCAGGTCCTAAACCACGGACCAATCACAATGGCTGTGGGTTAAGGTCACGTTTGGCAAAGCCTCATTGTTAACGGTGGATTGTGTAGTTGAAAAAAAAAAAAAGGACCGTTTTTTAGAAAAAGCAGAGAAGTTCTGAACTGAGTGGACAATCAACAGCTGTGAGTTTTACACAGGTTTAATGTGAAGATTCCAGGGGCCAGTGCAATTCATAAAAGCACATGTATTAAATGTAGACCTTCCAGAGTCACACACAGACTATAATTTGATGTGTCTGAGATGATTGTGAAAAGGAACAGAAAACTTTTTGGAGTGTGTCATTTATTTCAAGTTTCGTGTGGGACGTTTCTTCTGCCTGGAATGCCCTTCTCCCCCTCTTCCTGCGGCAGGTTCCTTTTTGACCTTCATGATCCAGCACGGATGTCACCTCTCTCAGAAAAAGCCTCTCGATGCTCCCAAGGCTGGGTTAACTGGGTCTCACATGGTAGGTATACTTATGTTGGGAGAGGCAATTGGCCATCGGCTCTGAACATACCAGAACATATTTGCTGGGTATGCCAAGAATGTGAGTCCTTGACCAGTCTTTACCCATGCCATTTCTCAGGGCGTGTTTGCAGCAAGCATCCTTGAGGGAGGAGAGAACACCTCTCCGCCGAGGAAGAGCAGATGTAATTCCCCTTACTCTAAAAGTAGCAAGACCCTCAATTTAGAGACGTCTCTCTCATGATGTGACTCACTTCAGGCATCGTGAAAGGATGAAAGGCCTTTCGCTTCGTCCCCACTGGACTTCGGGGGGTGTGGAGTCGAGGGAGTGGTATGCCTCTGCTAGAACTGATGTAACAGAACACCATGAACTGGGTGGCTTAAACAACAGCATTTATTTTTCCCACATTTCTGTAGGCTAGACGTCGAAGATCAAGATGTCAGCAGGTCTGATTTCTCCTGAGCCCTCTCTCCTAGGATTGCAGGTGGCTGCATCCTCACATGGCCTTTCTTCTGTGCCCAAGCATCCCCAGTGTCCCAGTGTGTGCCCAAATGTCCTCTTCTTATGAGGATACTGGTTAGATTGGATTAGGGCCTACTTTTACCTTAATCATCTCTTTATAGGCCCTGTCCCCAAGCACAGTCACATTCTGAGGTGCTGGGGTTAGCATTTGTACATATGAATTACGGAGGAATTCAATTCAGCCCATAACAAGGGACACGGGGATCCAACACAACCAACATGAAGCTCTGGCTACCGCTTTTGCTGTGCATAAAAAACTCCTTTATCTCTGAACCAAGAATCTTGTGTCTCTTGACAACATCCATGTAACAGTAACAGACTAATTTCTTAGCCTGTAAGTAGGGTAAAATCCCAGACCCTACCGAGCTCCTGACACCCTGACACACCTTAACACTATCACACTATTTACGTTGCCTCTTTGTCTTTCTTTTCCACTAACCGCAGGGACCTGTGAAGTCAAAGTAGAATGTCTGAAACCTAATAGGCATGGAATAAACATTTGTTGAGCAAATGAAATTTGATTTATCGTAAAGAATCTAATCAAGGCATTGGCTGATGTGAAGAGAGACTTTTTTGAAGATATGGGTTAAGATGAGAAAGAAAACAGGTTGGTACAGACTCAGTATTGCTAAACAAGTGTTCAGATACAATTATATGGCTTCCTTGATACGTTCTCAAAAATACCACAAGCATTATATAATTTATTAGGTCATATTTTACTACCATCCAGTACCAGCTAAACCTCAGATTATTTCTCTGGAAAAAATTTTAATTTTGATTTTGCAAAAATGCAAACAAAACGCGTTCCAGACAATTTTTAAGTGATAGAACAAAGCAAAGCTTTCCATTTAAAGTATGTACTCACAAGAGATAAACTTCAGCCTTGAAAGTAACACAAAACAATGCTACAGTTTAGCCCTACAATTTATCAGTGATTTACCACCAGTTCCTGAAAATCTTTCCAAAGTACAAAGAACACTGTCTACAAACTCTGCTCAGCATTACTAAAATAGGTGAAAACATGGGAAAGATTTTGCCCTGGTAAAATCACAGCAGGAAAGCTGAGCAGCCCAAATTAAGCCAGGTGGCTGCTCAGGGCCTGATTCTGGCCTCTCTGGATTCAGAAGGAGGTTGCAGAAACCCTCCGTCCATCCGGGATGTGACTTTCCCCTAGCTCACCCAGCCTGTAAAGAATTTTTATTTCCTCTGAATCGATTCAAACCATAAGCAGAGAAAAGAAGGAAAAATAATTAATCAATGTAGATAAAGTGGTCAGAAAAGAGAGGCAGACAGTGGCTCCAAGCGATCAGGGCCCATGCCAATCTCTTCCCAGATCCAACTTCCAGCATCTGGAGACTAATCAAGACCAATTACTCCTCATCCATGACAAGGGACAGGAGTTTCTGACTTTGAGGTGACGCTCACCCACCCCCCAGGCTCAACCCTGACTTCTGCTACTCCCGTGCCCAGCTCCGGGCTCCTTGCCTGAGGCTTGGCCCGAGCTCTGTGGGTGCTCAGCAAACACTTGTTGAAAGAAGGGAAATGTGGGGGGTTAGGGGATTAGGGGGCACAGTCCAGCGAGGGAGGCTGCGGAGCAGAAAACAGAGAAGACACGCAATAAATTTGGTGCTGGTATGAACGCAGGGACTGGGAGAGTTGGCCTTGGAGGGGAGGAGGGGCGTGACATCTGCTCTGCGTCTTGCAAACCCAGAGCAATTCCGTGTTTGAAGGCATTTCCTTAAACCCTTCGAGGTTCTCCGCCGCTCGGCCTTTTCCCTCGTCCCACAGCAATCACCACCGTGTCTGCGGTTTCCTCTGAACAGTGGTGAGACTCCAGCAAGCGGAGGCGGGGGCCGGCCGCAGCAGCCCCGCACACCCCGATCTCCCGGATCCCGCGCGGCTGGCGGGGGAGTGACGCGTGCCCCGCGGCCCCCGGCGGCGCCCTCGCGCTCCGGCGGGGGAGCGAGCCGGGGAGGGGCCGGCGGGCGGCGGCGCGCGGCCCGCCCGGGGGTGGGCCCAGCCCCGGGCCGCCGCGCTCCCGGCCCCGCCCCGCCGCTCCCCGCCGGCCCGCCGCCCGCCGCCGCCGCCCGCCGCCGAGCCGGACCGCCGCGGCCCGGCCACCATGCGCCGCCTCCCGCGGGCCGCGCTGCTGCCGCTGCAGCTCGCCCTGCTGGTGGCCGCGGGGGCCCCCGAGGCGCCGGTCAGCGCGCCGCGGAGCCTGGTGTGGGGGCCCGGGCTGCGCGCGGGCGCCGTGCTGCCCGTCCGCTATTTCTACCTGCAGGCCGTCAGCTCCGAGGGCCGAAACCTCACTCGCTCGCCCCCAGGTAGCGTTGGGCCGCCGGCCTCCCTCGCCCGGCTGCGCGCTCCCCTCCGTCCTCCTGGCGTCCTTCCCAGCCCCCACCCGCGGCGGCAGTGCCCTTCCCCGGGGTCTGGTCGCCTCCTCTCCTCTCGCCCTCCCCGGACCCGGAGGCGGGAGGGACTTGCAACAAGAGTCTGCTGTTTGAATGAATGAATGAACGGATGGATGGATGAACGAACTCCGAGGGCCGGTCCTCAGTTAACGTGCAGGGACGGGTACTCCGAACGGATGGCGCCCAGCACGTTAATGCCGCGTGAGTCACGAGTTGGAGATGGTCTTTCCACCCCGACTTGTCCGAGATGTTACAGCATGCAGGGAGCGCCTTCACGCGTTGAGTCATCAAGCCCAAGAACTGGGTAGGGTTACATCGCTTAGGCGGGGTGGGTTTGGACGAGCTCCCTCCTACTCAAAGGAAACGTCGGAGCGGTGGGCAGACAGGAGGAAGTTTTGCACGCTGGATTTTTGTTGTCTTGGAGTTTTGAGTTCTTGGGAGCAGATTGCAGGAATTGGTGAAACCCGGAATTCCTTAGGTTTTCTCTCCGCAGAGGGTGGATCTTGTCCCGAATCCTTTCTGCCCAGTCGTCCTCCCACGTTCTCCTTGACATCTTACTTTCGCAACTTCTTACAACTTGTTCTGCTAGTTTCAAGTTGTTGCCAGTCAGGATTTGCGAATTTCTGTCTAATTTATGTCCTGCCAACTGGCACCCTTTTCAACAGAAACAATCAGAACACTCAGTGCTCCTTCCACAGCCTGTGGAAAACTCTGAGTACTTTTGTTAATTTTAGAAAGATCCACAGCCCTAAGGATCAGAGTAAGATTCTTAAACCCAGATTCAGTCTTTCACTATGGGGTGTATTTTCTTCTTTATAGTTTTGTTTTCTAACATTAATTTTATAATTAGGGGGACTTTAGAAAGAAAAGAAGATGGAAAACTAAGGGAAAAATTAATTTATACACGAAAAAGTAAAATTCCATGATCCAAAGTGAAATACTGTTAATCTTACTTTTAATGAGAGAACTATAAATTTGAATAAAATTTCATTTTTTAATCTAAAAATAATGGCAAGTATTTTTTAAGTGGTAGTACGCAAAGCTGTTAAGGGAGCAATGGGATTCTCTCAGACAATGGCCTTCATCCTCTGCTGGGGTGGGGGGGTGTTAGTGGATAGAGAGAGCCCCAAATTGGAAAGCCCACCAAAAGTCTGGGTCCTTGCCACCACCCTCATCCCCCAGGTGGAGGAAGAATTCTCAGCAGAGGCAGAGGAACAGATTGAAAGGCTGCTTTATTGCTCCAAAGGGGAAAAGGCAAGAAAGCCCTTGAATGGGGAGCATCAGCCAAGATGGCTGGTTGAGAAAGCTCCACTCTAGGTCAGGCCACGTGGGCTTTCGTTGGAGACTTTGCCATCATATTCTCTTTCTGGGTATGCTGGAGCCAATTACTGTTTTTCCAGTCCTTGTATACACTGTTCTGGTTGTTGTCATGGCAATCATCAACTGTCAAGGTGCTGGTAGGTATGTCATTTAGCATCCTAATGAGTTACAGTGAGCATATTGTGAGGCTCAAGGTCTACTGGAGGTCAAATCCTCCACCATCTTGAGCCTAGTTGGTTGTAACCAGTTCTTTTTTTCCCGCTGTGCAGCTTCCTCCTGAGACTTAGATAGGAGTAATTGGTTTCCAAGTGAGGGAGGGACAAGGGTATGATCCCGGGGACAACTGCCCCAGTAACAGTTTGCAAGATAGCTGAAGGGGAAACTAGAGGAGAGACCTGGTCATCGCCCAGTTTAGCTCTTCCCCTCTGGTGGCGGTTACAATATCTGTAAAAACACCTCAGGATGTGCATCAGACAGTGAGTCTGTGACTCTGTGGTTCTCATCATCCACTGCTTCAGCCTGCTCTTTTTTGACTCAGGGAGGCCTGGGAGACTTCAATTTTTCTTTAAACAGGAGGGGTTGGGGGGTGCCCCACAGGGTCCTGCTTGGTCTCAGGAGCACAAATGATCAAATGTTTCTGGAAAGTAATTTTCCAAACATATCAAGAGTCTTAAACGTTTCAAACCTAATGTGCAAAAATATGAGTTCCCACAGTTAGAAAATATAATTAAAAAATAATTTATGAAAAATGTCTATGCCCTTTAATCTGGGAATCTGACTTCTAGTCCTGAGAAAATGATCAGAATGTGGTCAAAGATTTATGGGCAAGGATATTCTTGCAGGATTATGATTATTTATTACAGTAAGTTTAAATAGCCAACTGTAAAGTGATTGCTTAACGAAGTATAGTACATTCATGCGATGGAATATTTAACAACCTTTAAAAGTAATATTTTTGATTCCACTGATAGGAGATATCTAAAATACTCAAATTCATAGAAACAGGAAGTAGAATGGGGGTTGCCAGGGGCTGATGGAAGAGGGAAGAGAGAAGTTGTTGAATGGGTACAGAGTTTCAGTTCTGCAAAATGAAAAAGGTCTAGAGAGTCCTTGCACAGACGTGTGAATATACTTGGCACTACTAAACTGTACACTTAAAAATGGTGAAGATGGTCAATTTTATGTGTTTTTTTCCCCACAATCAAAATTTTAAAAAATTTAAAGTTGTGTTTTAAAAGATTGTTTAACAATGCTTGTACTGGGTTAAGGATGGAACAGGAAACAAATTATATAGTTTCACTCCAACTTTAACATAGATAAATAAACCTGTACCTCATTCATCGATGTTATCAGTGGTCATAGCAAGAGAGAGAGTGATACATTTTTTTTCACTCTTCTTTTTTTCCCCCCAAAATCTTCCCCCAAAATGATCATAATGTTTTTATAATCAGGAGAAAAGGCATAAGGAATAAATGAACAGACTAAAGACTTTCACCAAGTCTTTTCAGACAACCTCATTTTCATTCCTTTAGATTCTCCTCATTTCTTTTCAGGACACTTGATTTCTAGCTTCCATTTAAAAAGCTGCCCTGGGGGAGGGTATAGCTCAAGTGGTAGAGCGCTTGTTTAGCATGCACGAGGTCCTAGGCTCAATCCCCAGTCCCTCCTCTAAAAATAAATAAACCTAGTTACCTCTCCCCACCAAAATAAAATAATTAAGTAATACAATGATAAACAAAGCTTAAAGCTACTTAAAAAAAAAAAGCTACCCTTTACTTCTGAAAATCTCACTCAATCAGTTTCTTACATTTTCTGCCACCATCATGCACTTGCAAATTCTGAAAAATTTCTTTCTCCAAGAACTAATTGAAAAGAGTCAAATTTTTCTCAAGCTATAGACCATCTTACATGACTTACCAAGATTCCCTTATTAATTACCACTCCCATTTAACAGTATTGCATTTATCTGAACACTATTATTATGCTGCTTATCTCCAGGTACCTAGGTAACAAACGTGTGAACTTGAAAGCTATGAAACAGGATTTCAAACAAGGGTCCACAGACAAAAACTCGGTGGTCTGTGACCTTGGATGCGGAAAAAAAATCTATGTCTTCATTTTCACTAACCTCTGACTTAAATTGAGTACTGCCTTCTATTATTAATGTAGGCAGAATCTGTTGACACTGTTGTATACCCAGCGTCTAACACGATGCCTGGCAGTGACGCTCAGTGGATACTGTAGAAGAAAAGAAAGAAGGGATGGATGGAGGGTGACTGGCGTATGTCAAGATTTTACAGTACAAGTACTCATGTTCTACTCAGTTCTCTACCTTTATCAGGAATGACATCTTCATAAAATTACCTACAGTTGTGTAGCACTTTAGTGTTTTCAACTGTGCGCTGTTTAATTTGTTCTCCTCAATCATCTTGTAAGGCAGGTAGGATAGATACTATTCTCTTCACTTTTCTCATAAGAAACAAGGTTGGTGAAAATAAATGTCTTTCCTGTGGCCCACAGCTGTTAAGTGTCAGAGCCAAGACCAGACGCTTGACCGTTTTAATACCGAGTTCAATGCTCTTTACCTTTTATTAAGTTGCTAGTAATATGATTATTGTGAACCAGCTTTCAGTGGGATCCTGGAGAGTGTACGTGGCTAGCAGGCAGCCAGACATTTGGGAGGATTTGCCATTTAGCCTCAAGGCACAACAGGTTATCCTTATGGGACTCCATTCCCTTGGCCAGGTGGAGTCGACACTTTTGTTGCAGCTGTAGAGGGCCTTAATAGACTTCTGAACAACAAGGGAGGTGCTGACTCCATGGTACCGGCAGTGCCAAAGGTTATTCTTCCAACTATGAATTCTGGGAACTTACATGTTAACGTTACCAACGTAATGAGTTGGATTCAGAATGGGCTTTGAAAGAAGAAAGACTCAAGCTGTGTGCAGATTTTGGCTATGCTGCTCAGAGGTATGAAACCTTGGGCAAGTTGCTTAACTTGTTCAAGGGAGCCTTGGCTTCCCGATCTGTAAAATGGGGTGACAAATACCTACCTCAGAAGTTCCCGGAGGAAATAAATAAGAGAAAATGCATATGAAAATCTCAAGCTCAGGGACTGGCACAGTCTCCCTGGCTAAGTAAGTGAATTTAAATGTATTTGACTTCTTTTCAAATCAAAAGCCTTCAACATTTCTGGTTCCAATGATGTAAGACTTTGATACTGCCAGGCTTTTCTCTCCTTAGTCACAGCATTCTCTTTCCATTGGCTGTCTTTCCTAAAGAAGTCTGAATCTGGGGAGTAGAAAAACTCAAGCTGAGCTTTGATTCTGTTCCATTTTATTACCCCCCAAGGCAAATGAGAATTCACATTCTTTCCCTTTGAAGCAATTTGAAATTTCACTCTTTTCATTTTCTCTTTTATGTTGTTAGAATTATTTCTATTTCAGTCCTGATCATTATTATTTTGCATTGATTCTAACATTAATTTCATGCCAACAAGGAGAGAGACATGAAAGATCACAATAAAAATAATGGAACATTTAAAAATGTATTTCCAATGGCTATGTTTTTATACACACATTTTGAATAATTTAAATGCAACTTCAGAAACAAAAAAAGTTATAACTGAAAGAGACCACAGAGATCTAATGCAATATTTTCAATTTTAAAAAATAAATTAAAATAATGAAATAAAAATAATAAAAAGTTTTAAAAATAAGTGTTTGGAGATAGTTTTCTTCTGCACATCCAATTCTTTCCAAAAAAATCACATAGTCATTAATACGCTTGTCTTCTATCTGTTTTATTTATTTAAAATGGTAAACATACGGAGAATAGCATTATTTAATCAGGAGACAAGAAAACTTTTCTGTCCTGTTTCAGTTTAGGGAGACCACTGATGGAAATAGCTTTTTAGTCCCCAGCTCTGCCTTCCTGAATTTTCAGTCTACCGCACCACATTGCCTTTCTGAAACCAAGTGGAAATAACATAAAGCAATAAGTGTTTCATGAAGCATTTCAGTAATTGGCCAATATTTATGATAATTTCACGTTTAATTATTACTTTTTTTTTTACAACTTCCCTTACATTTATCTATTATAATTCATTTATTTTAGCAAATTTCTTTCATAATTTCACCACACTTGTTTCAAGAATCCTGAAATGTATGTGTTTGGTACTTAATTATTTAGCAGCAAGATGTCAGATACTGTATCACTATTACTAAGTTGAAGAGACTCAGAAACATTTCTTTTGACCCACAAGAAAAAGTGAAACCCATGAAGATCAAAAGAAAGATCACTCACTAGATTTAGAAACCAAAAATTGGAGAAACAAACTGTTTTCTTCAGTAATTTCAAAAATGTGTATTAAATATGCTTGATATTGAATATTATGAAATATGATAAGATGAGATGAAAGAATACCCTGATCACAGCTCATTGTTACTAGGGCTGTGTGTTTCGCAAGATTCGCCACTTTTTTTTTAAACATTTCCCTTTGATACGGTGATTAACTGTGCTGAGAACATGAACTGATCTTTATTTGTCAAGCTCCTGAGGGTCAGATCTGCACTGGGTGCAGGTACCTCCACCGTCCTCTCTGAAGAAAGAAGTCCCAACATTTATTCCAGCAACAGTATTGATTCAAAGCCTAAAAAGTTAGCTAATATACTGCCAAGAGAAGGGAAAATTTGCTAAGTTAGGTATGCTTTATCCTGGAACAGAAAACCCACAGAATTTTGGAGCTGAAAGGGATCTTAGATCATCCTAGGATAACATTTAATTTCATCTTGAGGAAACAAGCTTAGAGAAGTAAACTCTGGTATTTACAAAGGTACATATGAGTGTGTGTGTTTGTGTGTGTGTGTGTGTTCTATTTGTAGAGTCTAGCAACTAGCTGTAATCTCTCTCTACTTAAGGAAATGGACTTAGGAATATAACTTGAAATTTGGGTTTATAAAAGGGAGATTTCCTCAGAGTTAAGGGTTGTTGGGTATTAAAATGATTTACAAAGAAAACTTATGCATATTTTACAAGGAGAAAGTTAGATTGCCTTAGTGTGCTGTCGTTCTAAAAATTTATGGATTTTTAATTACCTGAGCTTTAAACCCACACAAAGGAGAAGACGTCAAATAGGCAAAAAGTTTGTCTCTCCCTTGCTTTTTAAAAATTTTTTTTTATTCAATGATTTTGTTCAATCAATAAATCTTTACTGACTGACTAAGGAATCAAATGTTGAATCAGATCCTTGGTTTTGAAGACATAAACCAAACATAGTTCCTGGCCTCAAGGATCTTCCAAACTGAAATAATTTTACCACCGATGGTAAAGAAAAAAGTAACTTCTGTGTAGAGACAACTATCCAATAATTGGTAAAACAAAATAACTATGAAATAGTAGAATCACTTATAATTTTTTTTCTTTCAGGTCAAACGCTATTCAAAGTAGTAATCAAATCTCTCTCGCCCAAAGAGTTAGTTCGGATTCACGTCCCTAAACCTTTGGACAGGAATGATGGGACATTTTTGATGCGATATAGAATGTATGAAAGTGTCAATGAAGGGCTGAAGATAGAGGTCCTTTATGGTGATGAACATGTCGCTCAGTCTCCCTATATTTTGAAAGGTGAGTAATTATTATGTAATCAAGAGCCAGCCTTAGGGGTGGACCCCATGGCTTTCACAGTGACCTCAAAGTCAATGTGCACCAGGGGAACATGATATATGTACCTCCTGGAGCTCAGTTTAACTTGATATTTTTAAGGGAAAGAAACACTTGGTAATTTAAAGAGATTCAAATGAGCAAAAAACAAATCTTGTGTATTTACCCAGGTAGCTACCATTTCCAGTATTCTTCATTCTTTTGCATAGATACATATTTTCATCTAATATCATTTACCGTCTACCTAAAAGATTCCCATTAATCTTTCTTTTAATGTGGGAATGCTGGTGATTAGTTCTTCCAGCTTTTGAGAGTCTGAAAAAGTCTTTATTTTTGCCTTCATTTGTGAAAGACATTTTTACCAGGTAGAAGTATAGGTTAACAGTTTTTTGTTTTGTTTTGTTTTCTAGTACTTGACATATTCTGTTCCACTGTCTTCTTGCTCGCATTATTTCCAGTGATAAGTCTGCCATCATCCCTATCTTTGTTCCTCCGTGAGCTGAAGGCTTTCTCATTGGTTGCTTTGAGCAATTTGATTAGTATGTGCTTTGGGGCAGGTTTCTTCACATTTCTTGTGCTTGGGGTTTGTGGAATTTCTTGGATCTTTGGGTTTATAGCTCTCATTAAATGTAGAAAAATTTTGGCCATTATTCCTTCAAATATTTTTTTCTATTCTACCCCAGCTCCCCTCCAAGAATTGTAATTACCCATATATTAGGCTTGAAATTATCCCACAACTCAATTATCCTCTTTTCATTTTAAAAAACTGGTTTTTTTCCCCATTTCATTTTGTATAGTTTCTATTGCTCTATCTTTAATTTCACTAATCTTTTCTTCTGCAATGTCCAATTTGTCATTAATTCCATCCAGCGTATTCTTCACTGCCTGATGTTTTCTTATCCTCTTGAGCTTTTTCTCTAAGGTGCAGTTGAGTTACTTGGAAATAGTTTAATCTTCAAATTTTCTTTTATGACTTATTAGGCAAACCTGGAGCCATGTTTAGTCTAGGGCTGTTTATTCCTTACTAATCAGGCAATACTTCTCTGCATACGCTACCCAATCCCTGTGAATTAGGCTGCTTTCCAGTCTGGCTTGTAGGAATAGGCACCATTCCCAGCCCTGTATGAACAATGGGTACTGTTGCCTCTAACCTTTCTGGATGGTTCTTTCTCTGCCTTGGATAATTTCCTCTCTCTCTCTTTCTATATATATATGAACTCCCTTAGACAGTGAGCTTCAGTTATTGTAGGGTTCACCTCATTTGCTTCTCATCTCTCAGACTCACTGTCCGTTGCCTAATGTCTAGTGTCTTAAAAAAAAAAAAAGATATGTTTTGTTTTTTGGTAGTTTTTCATATGTTTTGTTTTTTGGTAGTTTCAGGTAGGAGGGTAAATTGATCCCTATTACCTGTCATGGTCTGAAGTAAAAATCCTCAAGAAAATAAAATAACTTTTAAAAATTATTTTATATTAAAATAAATATGGATATATTTTGAAATAAGACATAACTTTGATGTAAATTCTTTTTTAAACGAGTCTTCAGAATAGTTTTATACATATGTCTGGCCACTTTCAAATTACACTGCAAGATGCCCCTGGGTTTCATACTTCCTCTTTGAGATGTGCTGATGGAGATGATTTTAGGGACTCAGAGGAAGAGACCCCATCTTGTTTCAACAAATCACCAGCCCTACTACATAATAATGCCTGAAAAGTAATAGATTCTCTTTTTCCTGGTTAAAAGGTAAGTTGTCTTATGTTCATTAGTCATTTATAACTCCTTAGAAATGAATGTTTCGGTGAACTAACTGAGAGTGTGGCATATTGGGAGAGAGCAGGTCCTGTCCTAGGTGATGTGGGGTGGAGTGAGAGGGGGGCAGAAGGCAGGAGCACAAGTCTCTGACATAACTACCTTTACCACTGATTTGTTCAGGGCAGATTAGCCCTGTCTGGATAATCTTAGGATTTACCAAGAGGTCATTCCACGTCCACAGCAGGGGCAGAAACAACTCCCTGTGCTGCAGTGCTTGTCGGTGGAGCCTGGCAGTGTACATATTTTGCTTTTCCCAGGACCGGTGTACCATGAGTACTGTGAGTGCCCAGAAGAGGAGCCCCAGGCCTGGCAGAAAACTCTGTCCTGTCCAGCCAATGAGCCACAGATTGCAAAAGATTTTGCGTCTTTCCCCAGCATCAATCTCCAGCAGATGCTAAACGAAGTTCCGGAAAGGTTTGGGGATGAGAGGGGCGCCATTGTTCATTACACAGTGCTCAAGAACCACATCTACCGGCGATCTTTAGGGAAATACACAGACTTCAAAATGTTCTCAGATGAAATTTTGCTGTCACTGGCAAGAAAGGTATGAGAATGAATTCACTGATTCCAATAACAATAGAGTTTAATTATGTATTTGTAACATTTAATTCCTTAAAAAAATTTTTTTTCCATTTCTTTTTTTTTTTTTAACTTTTTACTTAATCTATTTTTTTGGAGTGGGGGAGGGAGGTAATGAGGTATATTTATTTATTTATTTTAATGGCGGTACTAGGGATTGAACCCAGGGCCTCATGCATGCCAAGCACACACTCTACCACTGAGCTATACCCTCCCCCTAACACTTAATTCTTAGAATAATAATAGTAAAAGACAGAAATGGATTCCAGGCTTGAAAATGTGCACTTGGCGACTACTTGAGTGTTCATACAGTTCTTTACTTTTATGTCTCTCTCTTTCCTTTAATATTTAACTTAAATGGCTTGACCCCCCACCCCAGGTCAGGAGGCCAGGTAATATACTGCCAAGGTTTCTACGAACTCCCAGGCATTTACAGCTGCAAGGTGACTTCTTGAAGTTCTCCATTCCTGCTGAATACATTCAGTTTTCACTTTCGACACCAGTTTTCTTCTTGTCACTCAAAATAAGTTGAGCTTAGAACAACTTTTCCTTGTTTTATCCTAAGTGCTCTAAGAAATAGTGTGATTGGAGCACTTTGCTGAATGTTGGCGTGACAGAGAGAGGTTGTTTGATGCCAGTGCACAGTACGCAAAACCAAACCAAACAGAAATCCTAACATTTGAAAATAGACACCCCTGTGTTAATCAGACTCTCCGTTATCCTTGCCTCTGGGAATTTTCCCCTGGACCTCAGGTCTTGGTCCTCAGGTCTTGGCTTCTTACGAAACATGACGGGGCCTCCTTGCTTTCAGAAGACTTCTCCACATCCCCAGCAACTCCCCCCGACCCCGCCCATCCCTCTGTTCAGCCCCTCTTTCCCCATGTGCCAAACTCTATAAGTTCCTTTTCAGCAGAGCAATTCAAACTGCGTTCTGTTCTTCCTTCTTCCTGATCATGCAGAGTAAAGGGTGAGGATGGGCATTTGTTACCTTTCTCACCCAGAAAGGTCATCAAGGTAGTTTTCTAAACCAAAAGCCAACTTTCCTGCTGTGAGTTATACAATTTCCCAAGTACATGGAACGGCGGGCAGCAGTCAGTTCTTATTTTAAATAGCAGTTGCCTCCCACCTTCCCTGCAGCCCGCCTGACGAGCAGATTATGGGCCATCTGATCCTAAAGGTGGCTCTTTCTTACTGGGCTACCACCAGTCCACTCTGCCCTGTATTTCTGAATCTTAACAACAAGATAAATGAGACTCGCCTCTGGTCTTTGAACAGCTCACTCTGGTGGGACTTGTTTTTGTTATTCAGAACTGAGGACAAGATGTGAATACAAACCAGTCCACAACATGATAGGTCTGTCAGAAGAGGAGGTACCCAGGGTTAAAATGCCTGCAGAAGGTGGGTCCTAGGGGAGGTAACAGATCTGGGTGTGAAGGGTGAGAAAGGAGATGGCCAAGTGAACAATAGGAGAGCATTCCAAGTGGAGAGAATTACATATTAAAAGGGGCAGCATTTTCAGTCACCTAAAGTTTACTGGTACATGAGCAGGTGGAAGATGGGACTCAGCTCCCACTAGGAGCTGAAGCAAGATTGTAGGGCCTGAATTCCAGTCGGAGAGTTTAGACCTTGTCTCTTAGGCTTAAGGTCCTGTTGAGCTTAATAGTAACATTAATTTGGGTTTTTAGAAACTTGGGCAGCAATGTGGAGGACAGATTAGAGTGATGAGAGGCTAGAATCAAACATCTAGTGAGGAATGACTATTGCAACAATCTAGGTAAGATATGATGAAAGTCTAACCTAAGACATTGACCATGGAGTAGAAATGCAGTAGTGGGTCCCTGAGACAAACACAGATGTTATAAACAAGTTTGATAGTGAAGGAAAGCAAGATTCTCACTTCAGCAGCTGGCAGCAAGAGTGCTTAAAGCCACACGTTCACCCCTTTCTACCCAGTTTCCACCTCTACAATGCAGAACAATTTTAAATACCACCTCTAAGCAGAGGTGGCTAATGTCTAGTTAAGTGAATTGTCATATGCCATCCTCACCCTTGACTTTTTTTTTTATTGAAGTACAGTCAATTACAACGTGTCAATTTCTGGTATACAGCACAGTGTCCCAGTCATGCATATGCATACATATATTCGTTTTCTTTTTCTTTTTTTTTTTTTTTTGGTCTTCTGATACTGCAGATGACTGAGAGGCATCCTTCTCTCTTCTTCTACTATTTTCAAATTTCAGAAATATTTTTTTAAAAGCCAATGAAGTGAAGCATTTACTACCAAAGACTGAGGTCTTCCCAGCACTGATAAACATTCTTTTGTTTATTTAGGTCCTTCTCCCGGATTTGGAATTTTACGTTAATCTTGGAGACTGGCCTTTGGAGCATCGAAAAGTCAATGAAACCCCTGGCCCTTTGCCTATCATTTCCTGGTGTGGCTCTCTGGATTCACGAGACATTATCCTTCCCACATACGACATCACCCACTCCACACTTGAAGCTATGAGGGGTGTTACAAATGATCTCCTCTCTATTCAGGGAAATACAGGTGAAGTTCATTCTCTAGGAAGAAGCTCAGAAGTAAGGAAGGTGGAGGGGATGTTCAATCAAAGAGAGTCTGTGTATATATTTAAAAATACTTTAAATTCTTATTTTCTAACCAAGAAAAAGGAAAAACAGCACTCTAAACTCTAAAGTGGTTTGTTTAGGATTCTTCTAATCCAAAAATTAAAGATGTGTGGGTTGGGCTAGTAATGTCCAAACCTACCGTAACTGAGTCTCCTTTGAGTTCCTCACTTGTAGATACCATTTGAAAACACGTATTTGGTAAAACTATCACTTACTTTAATTCTGACTCCAGTGCCTTTATATTGCTGGATGAAATGAGAGAAGATTCTGAAAAATATGAAATATTCATATGTAAGAGAATTGTGGTAACAATCATTTGGATATTAGTACCTCCAGCACTTTGTAAGAAATTCTCCTCTTCACTCTTTCTGCCTCTCTTGATCCTTTACAATTTGAATTCCTTTCCTCCTGTTTGATGGCTTTAGGTTTATGATACTACACACCTTTTTTTATTATTATTATTATTAAACTGAACTCCCTGAGTAGAAAAACTCTGTCTTGTCTTTATAGCCTCAGTTTCTGGTTACAGCAGTTCAGTGGGCTTATTTAGTAAGACAAGACTCCTTATAAACTATCTAAAGATAATGTGAAATGAAAACTGACCTACTTTTTATCTGATAACAGTAATGCCTGAAAAGTGTACTAAAAATAAAGAGATTGACCCTCTCCATTTTCTGTCGTTTATGAATTTAATGATCCCTTAGAACACAGACAGATGTTAACTAATGACCACCTTTTAGAACAACAGAAAGAGATTTAAATGAATTCTTCCAGATTATTTCCCTCCCAGGAAAGACAGGATATAAATATATACATATACATAGTCAAGTTATACATATGTATTTGCATTTAACAGAATATTAGAAAAATTCTTCACTGGATTCAAAAGTGATGTACTCAAAATTCTGAGCAACCTGGGTGTTAAAGACATGTGGGTGTTACTTAGTTGTATAGTTTGTTCTAGTCACTCTGTCTAAGAATGAAAGTTCATTTTTTACTGTGAAGCACAGAAGATGGAAGAAGGTAGTGCCTTGGTGAGTGAGCCGAGTCATTATTTCAGTGGGCTCTCACTAGTACACAAAAGGATAAAATTAGAGCTTTTTTTTTTTTAAGTAGTATTTACTTTAGAAGATGGGTTGATGGCAAAAGAGTTTTAACATCTTAAATGACAATGGTAGATTAAAGATGATTATACTTTCCATATAAAAATGTCAGTTTTTTTTCTTTTTTTAATTGAGGTATAGCAGTTACAATGTGTCAATTTCAGGTGTACAGCATAATGTTTCAGTTATACATATATTTGTTTTCATATTCTTTTTCATTATAGGTTAATATAAGATAATGAATATAATTCCTTGTGGTATACAGAAGAAAGTTGTATTTTTATCTATTTTATATATAAGAGTATTTGCACATCTCAAACTGCCAGTTTATCCCTTTGCACCCCCTTTCCCCCTGGTAACCATAAGTTTGTTTACTATGTCTGTGAGTCTATTTCTGTTTTATAGGTAAGTTCATTAGTGTCTTCTTTTTTCTTTTCTTTTCTTTTTTTTTTTTAGATTTCACATTTGAATGATATCATATGGTATTTTTCTTTCTGGCTTACTTCACTTAGAATGATGATCTCCAGGTCCATCCATGTTGCTGCAAATGGCATTTTATTCTTTTTTATGGCTAAGTAGTATTCCATTGTATACATATACCACAACTTCTTTATCCATCATCTGTCAATGAACAGGTTGTTTCCATGTCTTGTCTATGGTATATAGTGCTGCTTAAAAATGTCAAATTTATAATCAGATTTTTCATGTTTCAAACTTCTAGGGCCTTCCTGGATCAATAAAACAGAGAAAGCTTTCTTCAGAGGTAGAGACAGCCGAGAGGAGAGGCTCCAGCTGGTGCAGCTGTCCAAGGAAAACCCCCAGCTACTAGATGCAGGAATTACAGGATATTTCTTCTTCCAAGAGAAAGAAAAGGAGCTTGGAAAAGCTAAGTTGATAGGTTTCTTTGACTTCTTTAAGGTATGCATTTGAGTCTTCCTGGATAGATATGAAGTGATAAACTTGTGGTAAAAGTCAACCAAGTAGCTGGGCTTGGGCAAATATCTCCTATCTTGTGACCTGACATGCACTTTCTTATCAGGCATAGGGAATTACAAAACTCACGTGGTTTCTTTTTTGTTGTTGTTGTTAACTTTGTTTACCACACATAGCTCAGAATCGTATTCAATACTCAAAATATAGTACAAGGATTAAACTAGGATTTTGGTATATTTTTCTATTTTCCTCTTTTCTGGATGTGTTTTAATAAACTGGGGATATAAATTTTTTAATATAAAAAGAATATAAATTGCATACAAGTCAATTGGGGTTCAAGTTCTGCCTCCAGTCCTGCTTCTGCTGGATAACTTAAGGACTTCATCTCTTGGTGCCTCTAGCCTCTAAATACATGTGACAACTGCCTGGCTTCTTCAGAGCGTGTATGAGGTTCAAAGGAGACAGAGATGTGAACTATGTGACAAAATCTGTTGGCTGGCAAACTCCTTGGTACCAATTATTTAAGAAAAAAATAATTACCAAATCTGTGAGTAAATCCTGTTCCTCTCAGTGTGATATAATGAATAAAGCATAGGATTTGAACTCAGAGAACAGAGGTTTAGAAGTATCTCTGAAACCAATGAAAGCAATATAAGAGACCTATGGGATAATGTAAAGCATGCCAATCTACACATAATAGGGGATCCAGAAGGGGAAGAAAGAACAAAGGGAATTGAAAAGGTATTTGAAGAAATCATGACTGAAATCTTCCCAAAACTAAAGAAGGAATCAGATATCCAAGTACAGGAAGCACATAGGGTCCCAAACAGGAAGAACCCAAACAGACCCACACCAAGACATATCATAATCAAGATGGCCAGAGTCAAGGATAAAGAAATGATTCTAAAGGCAGCAAGAGAAAAGCAAAGAGTGAGTTACAAGGGAACCCCCATAAGGCTCTCAGCTGATTTCTCAACACAAATACTATAGGCCAGAAGGGAGTGGCAAGATATATTCCAAGTCCTGAGTGAGAACAAGCTGCAGCCTAGGACACTCTATCCGGCAAGGCTATCCTTTAGAACAGAAGGAAAGATAAAGAATTTCCCAGACAAGCAAAAACTAAAAAAATTCAGCAATACTAAACCTATGCTAAAAGAAATATTGAAAGTTCAACTCTGAATAGAAAAGAAGCAGGACACTACAGAAAGGAGAAACCCTTAAGTGGAAATGTGGTAACTACAATGAGTTGCAGTAAACATGAAGATGTAAAAGAGGACATCAAAAACATCTTCAAAACAAGTTTTATCATTTGTTAAGAAAAGGGGGGAGGGATAATAATGGCTTCACATTATTATAATTGAATGAAAAGTGATTTTGACATGTAAATCAAAGTTTATTCACCCAACAAACACGTCAGCAGTAGACATACTATGTCACCAGCATCACATCAGTCCTCAGTCTTCTCCTGATTGTTTTCTCCTCAACTCTAAAGCTGAACTTTGAGACAATGCCTTCCTTTTTCATACCTACATGGGTGTAAGGAACAAATGAAATAATGTATAAATGAAAGTGTATAAACTGTTGTCAACATTAAGCTTTAATAAATATAGAGCTTTGGAAAATAGTTTTCTTACCTGGTTACAGAAATCTAAGTTCTCCATTCCATAGACATATTTGAAATAGGTATTACTACTTCCTAAAATTATTTATCATCTTGTCTTTAAATTTGTTATATTTCTTAAAATTGACCTGCTAAATGCTGCTAATGATTATAATACAAAGAGATGTGTGTTATAAAATAATATATAAAATTTATAAATACTAAAGTTGGAAAGTGGAAAATAATTTTATTTTATTATTAATTATTATATTATAAATATTAATTATTATAATTGACCTGCTAAATGCCAGTAACGATTGTAGTACAAAGAGATGTGTGTTACAAAATAAAATATAAAACTTGTAAAAATGGAAAATAATTTATTTTATTATAATTAATTATTGTGAATATTATTTTATTAATTAATATATTATTATTATTTTATATTTAAGTATTACGATGTTGACAAGAAGAAGAAGTGAAGCAAGTGACTGTTAAAATTTTTGTTTATGTTTGTTTTAATCTTTTAGTACAAGTATCAAGTGAATGTGGATGGGACCGTGGCTGCTTATAGGTACCCATATCTCATGCTGGGTGACAGTCTGGTTCTGAAGCAGGACTCGCCATATTATGAACATTTCTATACGGCATTAAAGCCTTGGAAACATTATGTTCCAATTAAAAGAAATCTTAGTGATCTACTAGAGAAAGTTGAATGGGCCAAGGTATGCTTTCTGCACTTTTAGCTTCTTTAGGCAGTAACAAATACATGAGTTCCATCATGACACAATTTAATCTGACATAATTTAGTCAAAAGAAACGTTATTTTGTGAAATTTTTGTTCCCTTGAAATATCTGGAGAATCATCATCAGGACAATTTTGAATACTCTCTATCAATATTTTTGAGGATTTTTAGAAGATGTTAAGTCCAGTTGTTACATAGAATAAAGATTTTTTTTAAAGGGATGACTATTCATGCACACACACCAGGCAAGAACATACCAAGTGCAAATTACAGGTTGAAGAGAAAAGGTTAAAGTGCTTTACGCACAAAAAAACATTTAAAGCAATTATGTTACCCTTTTCTTTTCCCCAGTCAGGAAAAAAGGCACAAGTTCTCAATGAAGTCATGCTGTACAACATCCCAAAAATCATGAGTTTCTCATAAAACAAGAATTCTTTTTTTTAAGGAAAAGTATTAAAAGAATTTGTGGGGTTTTTTGGTGAAATTATAAAATTGACCCTTCCATTGTAAAACTTTATTCTGTTTCCGAGAAGCCATATGGCCATGGAAATAACTGGGTGCCTGAGGCAGAAATATTCCAGTGACCCTTTATAAAGGGTCAGAACTGCTTGCATATGGCTTTTCCTGTGGGCAGCATGATAGAATAGTAGCGATTTTTAAAAAGCATAATTAGGAACAACTAATAACTGGCTTTTTGATTACAGCAATCACAGTCTTTCACAGGTACCACTTGATAGCAACTTCCCCTAGCCTGGTTCTTAAGTTATGTTTTCATCATGTTGCACCTCTCCCGTGCTGTTCGCAATCAACCCTCCATCTGTCCTACTCACACTCACACTACGCTTTCTTTGGGGGTCACAGAAGGAATTTCCATTCATTGTTTCTTTTTAAACCTTTCAGGAAAATGATGAAGAAGCAGAGAAGATTGCCAAGGAAGGGCAGTTGACTGCGAGGGAGCTGCTCCAGCCCCACCGGCTTTACTGCTACTATTACAGTGTCCTGCAGGTCAGTCCCGAGCATCCGTCCTGCTTGGTTGGATGGAACAAGTGCATGGATGGCCTGAATGTCTTGCTTCCTGCAGGGGCTGAAGTCAGCCTGTGGCACTCTGGCTAAGCTGAGGCACCAGCCTATATAGAAAGATAGTGCTGAGTCCTCTGTGGCCACCACATTTTTGTCTCCATTCAGTATTATGGAAAACAATGCTTAGCTCCCTCACAGCTAGAGATTAAAAGCTCCTCCCGTCTTGTCAGTGCTGTCTGTTCTTAGATGCCTCAGGGAGTTCCTTGAACCTCAGAGAACAGCATCTTTCCTCATCTGGAAAATAAGAGGGTTGGACCAGAGGTCATTCACCTCTCTTTCTGCGGAAAGTATCTGCCTTTTTGTTCTATCTACTTAGGACCCATGCTTTTGCTATCAGTACAGGATGGAAAGCAAATATTTAACTTGCTGTATAAAACATAGACAAATGAAAAATACAGTTGACCCTTGAACAACATGTTTGACGTGCACAGGTCCACTGATACGTGGATTTCTTTTTTAGTAGGAAATTCTACAGTACTACACAATCTGAAGTGAGGAATCACATACATGGAGGGCAAACTATACGTCATGCACAGGTTTTCAGCTGCGCAGAGGGTCTGCGCCCTGACCCCCCACATTGTTCAAGGGACAGCTATATTTATCATCTAACCTATATCTAATCTAAGCTATATTTATAATCAGCCTTAGGGCTGAATTCTGAAATGTAGGCGCTTACTGGGAATCCAAAGATCGGTTCTTTGAGTCTTTCATTACCTTGGATCTTAGTAACATTTAACCAGGAAGAGAAAAATAAGAAATTATGTTTCTGATTTTAACCTAAACTTATTTTTCTGTGGGCAGAAAAAAAAATTTCTCAGATGCCTGTGGCTACTACCCTCTCACAGAAAAATGAAAGTGATAAATCCCACCATTTATTGGAAGCAGCCTTTCCCTTAAATGAATTCCCTTCCCTCTGCTAGTTTAGCTGTAATGTTAATGATAGGAATGTCTCCCTCTGAGATACTAATTAGGCTCTTGTACACGTGTCAGTATTTGGTTGGGTTTGGCCCAGGACCAGGAATGTACAGCTAAATGTACGTGGAACCACTGAACTGAAATAGTCAATGTGTAGGAATATTTCAGTCAGCGGCCAAAGGAGGGACATTCACAGGCCTTTACAAAAACAGATGTGACTACAGGCTTAAAGGGAAGGGTGCATAAAACCACTAGCTTTACTTTGAGATGCTTATCATCTTTGTTTGCTGATTTGACTATTCAGGAAAGTTAATGATTCATTAATGATTCATTCATCCTTTCGTTAATAATTCTTTAATCCATTCATTAATAATTTTTCCTCCTCACGTGGAGGATAAATTTGAGATATGCTGCTGTTCAGCTTGGGACACTTGGCTGGACATCCCTTCACAAGAAGCTTCTTATCTACACATAAAAGAGTGGGTTGGAGTTCCTTGTTAGATGATGAAACATCACACTAGTGCCTATTATAAGAGCTAAAGTTAAAATGTAACTTTAGGGCTGGGATCAACCAGACCTTCAGTTTCAGTCTGGAAGATACCCGGCAACTAGAAACAATAGCCTGAGGGTAGGGAGGAGGATTCAGTGGAATGAAACTTGGACTAATCTTTCCATTGCATTCCAACACATTCCAGAAATACGCTGAGCGCCAGTCCAGCAAACCCGAAATACGTGATGGAATGGAAGTCGTTCCTCAGCCAGATGACAGTGCGTCTCTCTGCCGGTGCCAAAGGAAAAGGACTGTAAGAGAAGAGCTTTAAGTCAGCCCAGAGTCACACTCCCGGGTGTGCCGGCAACATCTTTAATGGCAGCATTCAGATGGAGGCTAAGCTCCGAAGGCTGGGAAGACAGCCTGAAGGCTGTGTGCAAGCAGACTGCTCCTCTGGGTGGCTTTCTATGATGTGGATCGGTACAGCAGTATTAGAGCAAGCATTACCAAATATCTTAGGATGTTAATTTCTTTTGAGGAAAAACTGCTATTAGCAGCATGATAGTTTTCTCTAAAACAGAAAACGGGATCGTAGTAGATAGAGAGGCTAGCCAAAATATAAATAACTCTCTATGAAACTATCTGCATTGTATTTATTGGTTTGTTTCCATCCCTTGTTCACTTTCCCTCTTCCCCTTCCAATTATGAAGGAAAAATATTTTTGCAGGACTCTTTTTCCCCCTCCCTGCATCAGTTCTCCTCCAACAAGCTGCTTTTGGCATTCAGTGTTAGCAAGCTGCTTCTTAGAAGGTCTGATAAGAATAATTAAGGAAGCTGAGGAAGACTCTGTTATTAAAGGCAGCTTGGAGACTATGGAGGGAAATTTTTTTAACTAAAAAGATGTGAACTTAGTTAAGTTTTACCAAGGCCTGAGACAAAATTAAGGAGAGATTGTGCCTTAAGCTAGTAATTCCCAATCTGTCTGAGTCAGACACCCATCAAGGACAACACAGTTATTAAAGTAGATGAGAGCATCTTATGGGTTCCTTCATTATCTGTATATTGAATAGGTAAATGATAAGTGTAGTCACATGGGAATCTTTAATTCTTTTTAATCTTTAAAAGGGATACTTGAAAACCTTGGCAACAAGCTGCAGGAGGCCTGGGATCTTGGGATTCACTCATAAGCTCACAACAAAAGCAAGTATCTATTCTTCACGGCACCCCCTCTTCTATTTCACTGCGTTGTATTGCTACGATTAAAACTTTGGAAATTTCCTCTGCCTCTTAGTATAGGGTGAAGACTTCAGACTTACAGCCCAGAAATTCATTACACACTCCTTGTAACACCAGCAATCCAAGATTCAGTTCACTAAAGAACACACTCCCCAAACAAGAAATAGCCACACTCCCAATTTAAAGGTATTTATTCCCCTAATTGAAATGCTTACCTAACCTGGAAAACATGTACCCACTTTAAAGTAGTCATTTCTATTGTTTACTGAAGATCAATAAAGGACACAGAATTTTTTTTTAACTAGACAAAAGCAATGGCACATTTAGGAACAGGGTAATCAAAGCCAAGTATTCATGGAAAACTCTAATCCCCACCAGTTGTTCAAAAGCACAAGTGCACAGGTGTGAAATAAAGGGCAAGCTGTACAGAGACCAGAGCATAAGGAGGAGACGGATATAAGGATGTGCAAGCTAATATAATGACTGCATTTGTCAAAATAAGCTATCAACATTTTCTTACAGCGTTGTATTTTTATTAATAAAATGTTGGAAATGCCTTAAATAGCCATCATGAGGGAACTGGCTAAATAGATGTCAATACATCAAGAAATACAGTACAACCATTAACAAGAAAGAAGTAGCTCTAAATGTGTTATCATGAAAGATTTCCATGACAGTGTTCGGCGAAGAAAGCAAGTTACAGAATAGCATGAGTAACAGAGAAAGCGTTCATATAAAAACAACATATATCCATGCGGTTGAAAGTTTGGAAGGATGTTCACCCGTATCTGCGGAAGGGATGGAGAGAAGGGAATTTTTACTTTTGCCTTAGAGCTGTCTATGGCACTTGAAATGTTTTTACTGTAAGTATGAATCACATTGGATGACGAAGAAAAATGCGAACCTAGGAAAAGACAACAAATGCACAAATGATGCACGTAGGAAAAGTGGGTATTTATATTCTTGTTTGTGCTATTTTTAAATCTATGTCTAGAATTTTGTACCATGGGACGTACTACTTTTTAAATAAAGTCAACTTTCTAAATAAGATTTTGAAAAAGACAAATTTCATTTTTTAAGAAAGAGGATTGTAACCACCTATAGTCCTGATGCTTTTGTAACTGGAGGAGAAGGTGGAGGAGAAGGAGGTGGAGGAGGAGGAGGAGGAGCTGGAGGAGGAGGTGGAGGAGGACTTGGAGGAGGAGGAGGTGGAGGAGGAGTAGTTGGAAGAGGACTAGAAGAAGGAGGAGGTGGAGGAGGAGGAGGTGGAGGAGGAGGTGGAGGAGGAGGAGGTGGAGGAGGAGGACGTGGAGGAGGAGGACGTGGAGGAGGAGGAGGACGTGGAGGAGGAGGAGGAGGAGGAGGTGGAGGAGGAGGTGGAGGAGGAGTAGGTGGAGGAGGAGAAGGTGGAGGAGGAGGAGCTGAGGAGGAGGAGATGGAGGAGGACTTGGAGGAGGAGGAGGTGGAGGAGGTGTAGGAGGAGGAGGAGGAGGAGGTGGAGGAGGAGGTGGAGGAGGAGGAGGTGGAGGAGGAGGAGGAGGAGGTGGAGGAGGAGGAGGTGGA
The DNA here is from genome assembly GCF_048564905.1 of Vicugna pacos. NCBI lineage: Eukaryota > Metazoa > Chordata > Mammalia > Artiodactyla > Camelidae > Vicugna > Vicugna pacos. The sequence goes on from NC_133019.1 coordinate 19,140,277, forward strand.
GGAGGAGGAGGAGGTGGAGGAGGAGGTGGAGGAGGTCGAGGTGGAAGAGGAGGAGATGGAGGAGGAGGAGGTGGAGGAAGAGGTGGAGGAGCTGTAGGAGGAGGAGTTGGAGGAGGAGGAGGAGGTGGTGGAGGAGGACTTGGAGGAGGAGGTGGAGGAGGAGGAGGTGGAGGAGGAGGAGGTGGAGGAGGAGGTGGAGGAGGAGGAGGAGGTGGAGGAGGAGGAGGTGGAGGAGGACTTGGAGAAGGAGGTGGAGGAGGAGGTGGAGGAGGAGGAGGTGGAGGAGGAGTTGGAAGAGGACTTGGAGAAGGAGGAGTTGGAGGAGGAGGAGTTGGCAGAGGAGTTGGAGGAGGAGGAGGTGGAGGAGGTGGAGGAGGAGGTGGAGGAGGAGGTGGAGGAGGTGGAGGAGGTGGAGGAGGAGGAGGTGGAGGAGGAGGAGGAGGTGGAGGAGGAGGAGGTGGAGGAGGAGGAGGTGGAGGAGGAGGAGGTGGAGGAGGTGGAGGAGGAGGTGGAGGAGGAGTTGGAGGAGGAGGAGTTGGAGGAGGATGAGGTGGAGGAGGAGGAGGAGGTGGATGAGTAGTTGGAAGAGCACTTGGAGAAGGAGGAGTTGGAGGAGGAGGAGTTGGCAGAGGAGTTGGAGGAGGAGGAGGTGGAGGAGGAGGAGGTGGAGGAGGAGGAGGTGGAGGAGGAGGAGGTTTCTAATTTTAGTTCTCTTATGTCTTCGTGAATAAATGAATCAAAACTTCTATCACCAACACTAAATTCCTAGTGGGTAGAAATTTAGGTTAAAGGAAAAGATACTCGGGCTTGACACCGTTATTTTCTGTTATTTCAGGTAGAAATACAGTAAGTGCAGTGTCTTAATTTGTGTCACCACCATGACAAATATGTCATAGGTCGGGTGGCTTTGACAGCAAGTGTGTGTTTCTTTTTATTTTTTCATGTTTTGATTTATTTCTTAAATTTTTAAATTTTTTATTTATTTTTATTTTTAAAAAAATTTAACACCTTTATTGTGGTAAGCAAAATATTTGTTTCTCACAGTTCTGGAGGCTGGACGTCCAAGAATCTGAGGTCTGATGAGAGCCCATTTCCTAGTTTGCAGACTGATGCTGTTTCATCGTATTCTCACGCGGCAGAAAGCAAAGGGAGAGGAAGCAAACTTTCTCCTGCCTCTTCTTACAAAAGGGCACTAATCCCATCAGGAGGACTCCACCCTCATGAGCTAATTACCTCTCAAAGGCCCCCGTTCTCCAAACACCATCACACTGAGGATAGGGTTTCAATGTATTAATTTGGAATGTGGGGTGTGGACAAATTTTCAGTCTATAGCAGGCAGGGAGAGGAAAAATTCTCCCCTAGCATAAGGCCAAGCTTAGAAGAACTAAGAAAAAAATTTTTATTTCATTATTATTGCTATTTTTTTTTCAGAGGTACTAGGGATCAAACCCAGGACCTCGTGCATGCTAAGCATGTGCCCTACCACTGAGCTATTTCCCTCCCCACTGAATTTCTTATTTGGCGGGAAAGGAAGTCATCCTTGTGTTGGTGAGGTATGTTTGACTTCAAATAGTTGATAAAATTAACCAGACTGTAAAAATCCCTCTTTTATGCACAGAACCAGTTTACCGTATTCTAACCACTGCTGCCCCCACCCCACACCATCCTCTTAGGGAGCTATTCCAGTCACTGAGATCAGACTTGTCTCTTTTAAGCCAAGTTCTCTCTGCACAGTTGTGCAGAAGAGGAAGCCACACTAAACTTTGATAACCACACGGCAGCATTTCTTAGACACAAGAAAAAGAAAAGACTGGAGTTTATTTATTCTATGGGAAGAAACAGCAAATCCTGGAAGTGGGCAGCGGGAGGGAAGGGGGTGGCCTATGAAGAGGGAGTTAGGGCAGCCAGAAGTGAGGGGAGGAGGGACAAGAGTTAGAAAAAAAGAAGTATTTTCATAAGCTACCTTTTTTGTTTCACCCCAACTGGGTGTATGTACTTCAGTACACTTTGATGCTGACCACCCAGATTTAGCATCAGAGTCCACAGGCTTAGGGCTCGGTGTCCCACAAGGCTGCCTTTACAGACACCAGGCATAAGTGAGGTTCCCAGGCTACCCACACTTCTGACCAACTGGCTACAAATTCAAGGGTATCCACGATGCCCTCCAGCTTCAGTAATTCTCTAGAACAACTCGCAAGACCCAGGAAAATGCTACACTTCACTACTACAGTTTCATCTCAAAGGATACCCATAAAGCAAGGCCTGGAAGGGAGCACAAAGCGCCCATGCTCTCTCCCTGGGGGCCAGGACACGTCACCCTCATGTACATCAGTCAGGAAGCCACACTGAGCTTTGATGTCCAGAGTTCTGAGGGAGTCTCATTAGGCATCCAGGAGTGACTAAATCACTGGCCACGTGACTGAACTTAATCTCCAGCTCCCTTCCCCTCCCAGGTGTTTGGACAGCTAACGTCCCAGTCCTCGAAGGATGTGCTTGGTCTTTGTTGGTGACCAGCCTCATTCTGAAGCTACCTAGGAGCCCCACCAGGAATACTTCATTAGCATAAAAGTCACTCAGGAAATTCTAAGGGTTTTTGAAACGCTGTACCAGGAACCAGAGACAAAGATCAGATACATCCTTTATAATATCACAACCCCTCTGAGGGCCTGGGAACTGAGGACCACCTGAGTCACGAGGCTTGATTCAAGGGCATGAGGTAGCAAGATCACCCGCACTCCAGGAGGTTTGGGACAAATACCTGAGCCTTACAGTTAAGTTATGCATTTACCAAATTCCAGCTAATTCAGTTCAAAGCATATAGTAAGGGGATATTTTAAACAGGCAGAGCATAAGCCTCTCTCTATGATTTCTAAGGGTTTTTATCCACATCTTTAATGTGAACCAGCAGACAGCAAGAAGTAACATTCTTCAGATGACAATGAACCAGCTAGAGAAATATGAAGACTGTTTCCCCTTCACACCCCACGCCACCCCCTTAACTCTCTCCTCCCCAAAGTGTAACCAGAACCCTCTATAAGCCACCTATGTCACTAGTACCACTAACATGGCAGCTATGAAACAGGGACTTGTCACCTGGGTGGGCTAAGTGAGTCCTCCAAGGAAAATGGCTTGTCTTCTGCCCACGTTCTTGTCATTTAAAATTGGGGTGATTCACCAAGTGATTCCCTGATTTGGAATAGTTTGGGGTGACATGCAATAGTTTTGGGGAGAATGTTATGGCAAGATTCTGTTCTGGTTGCCGCAATGAAAGTTTTCTGTTCCCTCTGAAAACTCTAGAGTGTATGTTAAGTGTAAGACACAATTTAGATTTACACAGCTATCCCATCTGACACCAAATAGAAAGGAAGGAAATATTTTTGCAAAACCACCCAGAAGTTTCTCTGAGTTCTGTTTCCTAGTAAACTCTTCCTAGATTTAAGCAGGTGCATATAAAGAAAGAAATAGAAAACCTGATGGTTTTTAGCCTTACTGATCCTTTGTGGATACTTTAAAGATACTTTCTCTTTTTTAAAAATTATAGTTTTACCTGTATTATTAGTGCAGCAGAAAAAAGGTCTGAGCCTTTTACTAAGAAATTACTGAATTCTTCTGGATCAGGTTAAAGGTAAAATAATACATGCTCAAACAGTAACCATCATAATCTTTTTTTTTTTTTTAGTAATTCAGACTGGCACTTCATTAAAAATATGTAGGGCGTATTTTTAAAGTAATATATAAACAGAAAGTACAAGTACACATACTATTTCCATGACTATAGTTTATAGTTTATTTTTCAGAGCTACTATGTATTAATGCATCAAGTAACTACACGAAAGGGAACTAAAGCTCACACCTCCTGCTTACTTTGGTTTGTGATAACGATTTTAGAGAACTCTGAAAGCTCAGTGAGTCAATGAATTAGCCTTTAGGCAAGTTCTTCTGTACAATTCTGTATTACACAGAGAACATTTTCTTCAGGTGTTTTCTCCTAGACGTTAATCTTCCTTACAAACTAATTGTAATACATATATGACCATAGGAGGGAAACAGCAGAACCGGGCAGTTTCTGAACAAGATTATTTGGCATAGCAATAAGTGACAAACTAAAGCATTGCCAAGTCTGAGTTATTCAGAATTCAAGCAAATCAAACTTACTTTAGATCTGCAGTATTTGTGTAAAGTTACCTGGGAATTCAATTAAGAAGTCACCTGTTTTCACTTAAAAACTGGTTTAGGTTTTATCAACTGAAGAACTTAAGTTTAGAAATAGCATTGGGCTGCAGTCACGTGTCACTTGTTCTTTGATCCCGCGCAGGCTCTGTCAAATCGCCAGGAGGGTCCGGTTATTTTATTTACAAACGAATATATTAATTCAATAGAAAGGAATTCACCACATTTCTCCAGCATCTTTAAAGTCCTTGGTTGAAGTAGTCGGGCTTTATAACATATTGAGCACAATTTCGCAGAAAGTCACTTCGGTTTCCCTTCCAAAACCCTTTGTCTGGAAGCCACCGACAAACGCGGTGGGAGCCTCCGACACATCCAACCACGTTTGCGTTGCTTCAAGCGGGAGGGCGGGGCTGAAAACTCGCAGCCGAGGGGCGGGGCCGAGGGGCGGGGCCAACGGGGCCGAACCGGTCCAACGAAGCGGAACTAGCATTGCGTCATTTCCGTCTGCGGTGTTACCAAGGGCACAAGCGGGTTCTGGGCCGGCGGCGATTGGC